>NC_057803.1:153587523-153596445 GCF_018294505.1 Triticum aestivum | reverse complement strand
TTCAAAAAAATTGAAAAAAATGCGGGATGTTAAGAGGATGATGTTTTATTGCCACACAAAATTTCAAGTTGAAACACATTACGAGATGTGAGCTATGAAAAAGACAAAATCAGCATTGAATAGTGCCGAATAGTAATGTCACTATTCAGGGCTGAATTTGTCTTTTTCATAGCTCACATCTCGTAATGTTTCTTAACTTGAAATTTTGTGTCGCAATAAAACATCACCTTCTTAACATCCCACGTTTTTTTAGATTTTTATGAAACTTTAAAATATGGTTTCCACGAAGTTTCCATTGAATATCGGCTTTCGTGAGTGAACCCTGTGCTATTTGAAAACATTTCGTGAGAAGAATCTCGGTTTTTAAATCCCCATAAATCCAAAACTAAGCCGAAAATCGTGAAAACCTGCCATGGTGTCACGACATGGCACTTATATGTCGAGGAATTTTTTTCATCCATTGTGCTGCAAGTTTTATTACAAGCCTCTTACAAACCGGAGCTTCTCTCAAAGAAACCTCATGGTTCCGATAGGGAAACGTGTCCCTCTTGTGGGAGAAACGTAATCACTGCCTCTTTTTGCCTTGAATTTTCTTCTACGGGCAACATGGAACGACACGATATCTGTGCTGAAATTTAAACTTATTCAGGGTTCGTTTGGCCTTTTTATACACCAATTGAGTTTCCTAGGAATTTAATGTCCATAATTCAAATCTGAACTACAAATACATGCTCCAGTTCACCAAAATGGCTAGAAAAATTATACATGTGTCCTTGGGTGCATGTTTAGGTCCCATGCCAGGAATGGGAACAAATTACAACCGTACCGGTGTCATGGCTCGTCCTCAAACATTTCGAATCTCAGTTTTAAGTCCCCATAAATCCTAAACTCTCCAGAAAGTCATCAAAGGTGGCATGATGTCACGTCATGGTAAAAACATTGTCCAATTTGGGCCAACCTTTATTACAAACCTCTTACAAAAACTGGAGCTTCTCTCAAAGAAGCCTCGTGGTTCTGAGAGGGAAACGTGTTCCCCTTGTGGGTGAAACGTAATCACTGCCTCTTTTCGCCTTGTATTTTCTTCCACGGGCAACATGGAACAACATGATATCCGTGCTGAAATTTAAACTTATTCAGTGTTCGTTTGGCCTTTTTATACACTAATTGAGTTTCCTAGGCATTTAATGTCCATAATTCAAATCTAAACTACAAATACATGCTCTAGTTCACCAAAATGGCTAGAAAAATTATACATGTGTCCTTGGGTGCATGTTTAGGTCTCATGCCAGGAATGGGAACAAATTACAACCATACAGGTATTCTGGCTCGTCCTCAAACATTTCGAATCTCGGTTTTTATGTCCCCATAAATCCTAAACTCACTAGAAAGTCATCAAAGGTGGAATGGTGTCACGTCATGGCACATATATGTTGTGGTAAAAACATTTCCAATTTGGGCCAAGCTTTATTACAAACCTCTAACAAACCGGAGCCTGTCGCAAGAACCCTCGTGGTTTCGATAGGGAAACGTGTCCCCTTGTGGGCCAAACGATAATCACCCCCTCTTCTAGCCTCGTATTTTCTTCTACATGTGACACGGAACAACTGGAGATTCGTGCTGAACTTTGAAATTATTCATGGTTCGTTTGACCTTTTTTATTCATTAATTGAGTTTTCTAGGCATTTAATGTCCATAATTCAAATCCGAACTACAAATACATGGTCCAATGCACCAAAATGGCTAGAAAAAACGTACATCTTTCCTTGGGGTGCATGTTTAGGACCCATGGAACGAATGGGAATGAATACAACCATCTCACCGTCCTGGCTTGGCCACAAACACTGTGAAACTCAGTTTTTAAATCTCTGTAAATCCAAAACTCATCAGGAAATCATGAAACTTGGCATTGTGTCACTACATGGTACATATAATTGTCCAATTTGGGCAAAGCTATATTACAAGCCTTTTACAAACCGGAGCCTGTCGCAACCCTCGTGGTTCCGGTAGGGAAACATGCCCATCTTGTGGGCGAAACGATAATCGCTACCGCTTCTTGCCTTGAACTTTGTTTTCTACACGCAACATAGAATAACAGGAGTGTCGAGCTGAAATTTGAAATTGTTCAGGGTTCGTTTGTCCATTGTATATATATTACTAATTACTAAGTTTTCTATGCATTTAATGTAGTCCATAATTCAAATTTGAACTACAACCACATGCTCAAGTGAAGCAAAATGGTTGGGAAATCATACATGTGTCATTGGGTGCATGTTTAGGTCTTGTTTAAGGAATGGGAATGAATTACAAACTTGTCGTCGTCCTGAAACATTGAGAATCTCGGTTTTTAAATCCCAGTAAATCAAAAATTCACCCAAAAAACATGAACTTGGCATGGTTTCATGACATGGCACATATATGTCGTGGTAAAAAAATCGTCCAGTTTGAGAAGAGGCGCACACATTAGTAGCCAACGAAGTCCTTTTTGAAACAAAAAAGTGACACGTTAATATCGCAAACGGTTGTACTATATTAACCATGTCGAAATTTAACCATAATCGGTGGCATGCGTGCAGCTGCTTGATTAGACGGGACGAGCACGAGAAGTCTGCCGTGCAAGCTCGACGGGACGCGTGCGAGCAGTCCGCTGCGCAGGCTCGACGGGGCGCGTGCATCCTATCCACCTCGCAAGCTCGATGGGACACGTGCGAGCAGCAAGGCCGCTCATGCTCACCAAGAAGCGAGCTCTTTGACCTCCATGCACCACCCGCCGCCCGCCTCGCTCACAACTTCTCCATTAATGGCTTAATTAAAGCACCTGGACGGAGGGTGTTTGCTTGTGATCCCATGGCAGCATTTGCTTTGTTCATGTTTTCAATTCGTATTCCGCCCTAATTTAAATTTCCGCATAGGGAAACGGATAACACGACCACAAATAAAATGGCAACGGATAATACAACGACAAATTTACAATGGCGTAGATAATAATTGTATTACATATTCCGGATAATTTAAAATGTCACATGCGGAAAAGCCCGGAAGACACGGGGGCAAGAGAAGAAGGAAATTGCAGACAACGATCTGGGTCGCTACTGTCTCTACTCATCGATGGATCGCCAGGCGGCAAAATCCTCCAGCTCCTTCAATTCCTCATGACTTTGCTTGAAAGCAGCCACGGATTCCTCCACCTCCTGCTCGCGCTCAGTTCGGAGCTTCCTCAAGCCAGCCATCAGTTCCTCGACGACCGCTTTCAGTGTCATCTCCGAGGCACTGCTCTGCTCATGCAGCATCTTCTAGCCAGCGGCCTCCTCCTCCGTCTCGGTGACCAACTTGAGGAGCTTCACATTGTCACTCATGAGTTGCTCAACGAGGCCGGTCACCTTGTCAACCAAGGCATCACTGATCTTGAGCAGCTTCATCAAACCGTCGACCAGCTCCAGTTGCATAGTGATGCCAGCGAGAATATCGTCGTCGCTAGTGAAGGACTTCAGGAATGCCGGCTCGTCGCGATGGTCGATGTCGCGAATGCGCTTGTGAGAGCCCTCGTGTGCCCATGAGAGCTCATTTAAGGGTTCTGCGGCGCGCCGGGACATCTCTGCTGCGGTTGCGGCTTCGCGGCGGGACCTCTCTAGTGCTTCTGCGACCTTGGTCTTTGCTGCCTGGTTATATGTCCACCCTAAACTCCTCCTACCGGTCATGGCGGAACGACTTGACAGAAAAACCAGTTTTGTGGGTGATGAGGAGAGGAACTGTGAAGTAATTTTCGAGTGGGTAGTTTTTATAGCCCAGTGCTAAGTGTGAACACATATTAGTTTGATAGGTGTGAACAGATTTGCAGTTACTTATTGTGTTGTAATCAGCAATGTGTCGAGAAACAAGGTCAAAAATTATTGATGGCAGAAGGTTGACCACATAGTTACTCGCCGTTGAGGCGGCCGCGGCGCGCTCCTCTCAGGCATCCCTACGCGCGCTCTGCTCGCCGTAGAGGCAAATTTACAATGGCAATGGTTAATAATTCTTAATAATTGTCTTACATATTCAGGATAATTTAAAATGCCAAATGCGGCAAGGCCCAGAACACTCACGACCTACATATGCATACAATTATAATAAAATATAAGCTAAAAGGCTGAGCTGGCGGCCTTCCAATGATGGTCTTCTCGGACTCCATGATCAGCATAGCAACCTTGCGGTCGTTCACTCCGAGTGTCCCGACCCGCCTCTGCCTATGGAGCTGTTGGCGCTGGAAGGATCTTGGGGCTGCTGGGCCTCTTCCAAAAGAGCTTGGCAGCGTGCAATCGCGCGCATGACAACTCCGCAGAACCGCTCCATTTCCATGTCTCTGGCCTGGTAGCGAATCCCGTCGATCACGTGCATCCTCAAGATATCACATTGGCGATGTTCTACTTCATCGGGGATGTCAACTCCACCAAGGATGCGCTCGAGCATGGCCACCACATCATCGAGATCGAGGTTGACACGGCTGCCGCGGGCAATGATGAAGCCACAGGCTGCCTTTGTCTTGACTGAATCGCAGAGGTCCTCTGCCCATTCCTTGCGGGGCATCAGGCTCTCGATGAGCACTAGTGATGGTGGTTCTTCGGGTGGGTCGTCGATCATGCCGCCGAGCAACTCTGGATCTTTTGCACTGTGGATGGCAAACTGCTCATCACACCTCCTCTGCAATATGTCGATTGCGCTCCCAAGGACTGTGATGCTGATATAGCAGCCGATGGGCCATGGTGCCTGCACCAGCCGATGGAGCTCTTGCTCCCCGACATGCTCCGGCTCGTTCTCCTCGCCGAAGATGTAAAGCAGGTAGGTGTCGACGTTGAAGCTTTGGTGGTAGCCTGGCATGCTTGGAATAACTAATGGTAGATGGGTGAGGACTAGATCTTCGCAGAGTATCGCGGTGGTGCGTTGCAGCCTGGGTTATATGCAGCAAGCCGTTAGCTGGTGGTGGGAAACCGGTGAGGGAATAGGCGTGGATTTTATAATTCACCCATGTGGAGCACGGGAAGACTAAGTGGAGCACACACACAACCCGAATACCGTATCCGGTGCCACGTGTTATTTATCACACAAGTGTTAACATAAGGAAATGCATGTGTAACTTACTAATCATCGCACACGATTACTCGCAGACGCATCATATGCGATACTCCTAGCCACCACAAGCAACTAGTTTACATTTTTCAAAGTTTTTTGTACACACAGAATCGCACATGAACTAACTGTATTAACCGTCTTTGTTGTAAATTCGCATCGCAAACAGTTCATCCGAGACGGCTATTTGCCACGTATCACACACATCTTGTTAAGTTGAACCGTTTCTGTTGTGTTCGCTAATCAAAATAGTTCATCCGAGTGAACCGTATGCCCTATATCACACACACCTTGATCTGGCTAACCGTTAATGTTGCACTCCCTAATATCAAACGGTTCATGGGAACAACTGTATGTCGTATATCGCACACACATTGATATGGCTGCCCGTTTATATTATCCTGCCTCATCGCAAACAGTTCGAATGGGTTAACCGTGTGCTCTTCATCGCACACGCAACTAAAATCTGAACTGTGTTTGATGCATCCTCCATCACAAACCTTTTGCACCTTTTTTGACGGTTTTTACACCACCATTTGGGATTATTGCATTGCACAAGTTTCGTCAAAGGGTCTCTGATCGTAGTGTCATGTTAGCAGCATCCTGCAGTAGTGACATTACGAAAAATATATCATTACAAACTTCAAATATTCTATTTTTTATGATATATTTTTTATGTTAAACAATTTATTTTATATAAGTTACAATGATGACCTAGATACACGTGCAAGCCCTGTAAACTGAGATGGAGGGAGTACTTGAAATTTATGTTCCACTAAACTCATCGGGGGCCGTTTTGGGCCTCGAAACCAAAACTATCAATTAATCTTTACCTTGTTCCCATCACATTCCAAAGTACTAGTGCTACAATAAAGTGCAAGCCTGCTCACACCTACTAGTACGTACCAAACCTAAACGTGTTCCCACTATGCAGGTTTTAGTACTAGTGCTAGTAATTAGGTAATAAAAAGGGGAACTACCTAACCGAAAATTACTCTACCTTCCTCCTCATAAGTCCTTCTACTTCGTCTGTTCTTGCCATGGCCGGCGTGCAGAGCTCTAGGTCGAGAACTACTCGTAATAAGGGAGCAGCAACCAAGGCTGTGGAAAAAAAAGAGGGCTCACCGCCTCGCAGAGACTTCAAAAGATCTCTCACGGGAAGGCGATGGCTCTGAGGTGCGCCCTAGCCGCGGAGGCGAACATGCCGAGCTAGCGACGCTGGAGTCGTTATCCCTTGACGGCATGCCCGGTCAGCTCAATAAGCACCTCAATAAGAGAAGGAGTTCATCCACGGCTTGGTGGAGCTACTGAAGGAGAGCCTCGACGACATGCCCGCTGAGCTCAATGAGCAGGGGGAGTTGACCGCCAGCTTGGTGATGCTGCTGAAGAAGAGCATTGCCTCGGAGAAGAAGGCAGTCGATAAAATCCTGCAACTTCAGGAGGACAAGGTGAAGCTCTGCCACGAGCTCGGCCTGCTGAAGGAGGAGAACACCGGCTGGAAGAAGCTGCATGAGAATAGTAGTTCCTCGATGAAGATGTTGCAGGCCCTCATCATGGAACAGAAGGAGCAGTTGGTGAAGCTCCGCATCAAGCACCAGGCTGCTGTCAAGGTACGTAATGCGGTCGTGGAATAGATGATGAAGGCTCATGTCGAGAAATCCCGCGTCATGGACATAATGAAGAAGACAGCGGAGGATACGCGCAAGGAGATGGAGGTCGTGGAGGCGATGAAGAAACAGTTATGACTCCGTGGCCAGCAACCCTTCATGTAGTAGAGAGCAGCGCCCCAGACTTGTGTGTGCGTCTTCCTTCTTTTGGGGGGGTGATAATATTCCGTCTTCTTTTGCTCCTGTGTTTCTTATTTTGCTTCGGGTGTTTCTCCGCACGTGTCACGTTCTCTGTGAGACATGAATAGAACAATGCTAACAACAAGATGACAAGCAAATTAGATCATTTTTATCGCCATATGGCACTGGGCTGCCGTGTTTCGTGCTCCTCCGTTGTACTCCAGTGGAAAACTTGAGTATACCGCACGGTTCTTTGCTCCTCCTCAGGTCGTCGGCACATTTATACGAGCAGTCAAATCACAAGGCCCCGCATTCTAGTAGTAATGAGTCGTCAAATCACAAAGGCCCTCGCCTCTCTTGAAACCGACAAAGCTAGACTGCCCCGCCCGCTAGCCTTTTAAAAAATGTATACTTATGTACAGTAGTAGTATCGATGGATTGCACCATGGAGCAAAACTAACAAGATGAAATTAAAGAAAAAAGGTGGTACATATAGAGAGAGCTCGTCGCCACAATATGCATATAGTACTATTAAAAAAGCTAGTACGTGCTTAAATGGGGTGCTAAATTCTATTAAAGAAATTAGCATACCTATTTAATTCTTGGGTTCTTATTATTTATGCCACTAGTTGTGTATCACTACTCAATTTTGCCATTAGAAGTTACAACTACTCAAAAATGTCATCGATCCGTGAGATGCCTACTCAAAAATGCAATTAGATATCTCAAAAATGCCATCGTTAAGTTAGATGTTTGCTCAAAATGCCATTAGACATTGTTATTTTCACGTCAAACCTGTTGACCATGTTATATGACAAAAATAAGCCAATTCTCACAATGATAAGTGTGGCCCCGCTTGTCAGGAGTAACCAAGCGAATAATTTTACAGGAAAATAAGAACGTTGTTGGTATCAAGTAGGCCCCACACTTTATTTTACTGTAGTGAGATAGAGGGAGAGCTGGCATTTTGGTCCATCGATATTTATGTCATTGTAACATGGCAAAAGAGATTTGAGTCACAATAATGGTGTCCAGCACAACACACCCCTCAAATAAAACTAAGCACCCTGAAATTCTTTGAAAACTAAACTGCTGGCTATATGATGTTGGCCATATATATTGAATGTATATAATGTGAAGAAACGAGTGGTAGTACTATACTAACTAAAAGATGAACTGTAAGAAATACTAGTATGTACGTACGGAGGATTTAAAGTAACAAGAAGGAACATAACATAGTTCTGCTGGGGGCTCAGCACAACACACCCCTCAAATAAACTAAGCACACCTGAAATTAAACTAAGCAACTAATCTGGTAGACACTACATTAGAACCACCACTACAAAAAAAAGACACATCCGTGACATTTTGGGCCGAACATTTTTTTTTCTGTCATGCATATGACACTTCTATGACGATAATTGTGACAAAACCCGGTATCATCATAGATGTGGTGGGCTCCTACTTCTATGACAAAAAATCATGACAGAAAATGGGCTTTTCGTCCTGGGCGGGCCAAAGACGCAGCTGCATGACATTCTTTGGGCCGTCCATGACAGAAAAAACCATGGTAGAAGCGAGGGCGAGGAAAATTTTAGGGAGTTCCCGGTTACGGTGGGAGGTTGGGGGCCGAGCGATGCGCGTTTCTCTCGTACACGTACGTGCGTGTGTGCGAGGCATTGGCTCTAATTGAACCCGAGCGAGGCGTTGGGCTCTAACTAAACCCGAGCGATTGCACTGCAGGCAACGCATTACTGAACCCGAGCGATCGATCGATGGCTGTTAACTGAACCCGATCGAGCGATTCCTTCGCTACTGCTGCTAACTGAAGCCGATCGATGGGATGAACAGTGAGCGTTGTGGGGGGGTTTGGATGAACAGTGAGCGGTGGTGTTGCCTCTGGATGAACTGGACCCCATGGTGTGGTGGAGGGCTGGATGAACAGTAGACGATGGAGGGGTGCCCGTGGAGGGGTGGATGAACAGGACCCCGTGGTGTGGAGGGCTGGATGAACAGTAGACGGTGGAGGGGT
>NC_057803.1:153395687-153587139 GCF_018294505.1 Triticum aestivum | reverse complement strand
GTGGAGGGGTGCCCGTGGAGGGGTGGTTGAACAGGACCCCGTGGTGTGGAGGGCTGGATGAACAGTAGATGGTGGAGGGCTGGATGAACAGTAGACGGTGGAGGGGTGGTTGAACAGTAGCTGGTGGAGTAGCGCGCGGTGGAGGCTGGATGAATAGGAGCCCGTGGAAGCTGGATGAACAGGAGCCCGTGGAGGCTGGAGGAGGTCAACGGTGGAGATGAACAGTATCCCGTGGAGTCCCGTTTTGCGGTACGCCACACCCCTCCCGATGAACAGGACCCCCGTTTCGACCGTAGCGATCCAACACAAGTCCGTTTCGTCCGTTTTGCGGTATGCCACACCCCTCCCTATCAACAGGACCCCCGTTTCGACCGTAGGAGGTCCGTTTCCTCCATTTTGCGGTACGCCAGACCCCTCCCGATGAACAGGATCCCGTTTTGAACGTGGCTGGTCGAACACAAGGTCGTTTCCTCCATTCTGCGGTATGCCAGGCCTCGTTTCCATCGCCTGTTCCGTCCAAGCCCTCCCGATGAACACGACGCATTCCGTTGCGTCTCCATGAACACGACGCATTCCGTTGCCTCCCCATGAACATGACGACGATGATGTTTCTCTGTTCCGACCCAGCCATGTACACGAGCCATGGCCGTACGTATGCGCGAGTAGGCGTTCGAGACCCCGCCCGTATGTACACATACATGGCCGTATTTTCTTTCTTGCACCCTGGCCGCTATACGTACGTGTACATGCTGCGTGCGCGCCTCTACTACGACACGTGCACGCCTCTACATCGACCAGTATGTACGTACACGTTCGCGACCAGAATGACAACGCTACGTACGCTTCGACCAGGTGGGTCCTGACTGTCAGGCACTTCCTTGCCTGCGAAGATGTAGCTGGTGGGTCCCAGCAGTCAGGGGGCGAATCGTTTTTTTTTGCCCGGATGCACTTCCTTGCGTGCGAAGATGTAGCTGGTGGGTCCCAGCAGTCAGGGGGAAACGTTTTTTTCGTGAAATACGGTGGCTCGTCCGGTGGGTCCCGCTATCAGGTGGAGGAATAATTATTTCTCACGTAATAAGGAGGAACTTCCTTGCTGCGACCGTGGACCCAGTTGTCAGTCTCTCCACGTACAGTCCACGTTCGATGGAAGCCGTTCCTTGACCACGTTGACCACGCCGCGCCGAGAGCACCAGGGTGGTGGACGACGGCGAGGCCTAGGAAGGGGACGACGCGGAGCCGGGGAAGACGCGACAGTGGATGCCCACGCGTAGAGGAGTACGAGGGTTCACTGGTTCACTGTGGTGTGAGGCTGCCGTCGCTGCAGAATAATAGGGGGTGTGGGTGAGTAGAAGGATGTCCTGGCCAGTGGTGGGAGTAGTAGGGGGCGGTGAGGCCTCCGCCGCACCGTAGCCGGCCACGGGAGGCAGGAGCACAAGGCACGACCGACGCTGGTTTGGGCGGCTGGAGCAAGAAGACCAGAGGTTGAAGAAGCACTACGGTCGTTGGATGGACATCGTACGGTCACTGGAGCTAGAATCGTGCATATTGACTAAGTTGAAAAAGCCCTCCGTCCATGTCAACTTAGTAGGCCCACAAGTCAGCCTGCCACTATACTGGGTCCCAGCTAACAGGGGGAGTATTCATTTTTTTGCGCGTAATAAGGAGGCACTTCCTTGCGTGCGAAGATATAGCTGGTGGGTCCGAGCTGTCAGCGGCGGTAATGTTTTTTTCACGAAATACAAAGGCCCTTTTGGTGGACCCCTGATGTCAGCTGGAGGAATTATTACTTTGCGCGTAATAAGGAGGCATTTCCTTACGTGCGGCCGTGGACCTAGCTGTCGGCCTCTCCACGTAAAGTCCACTTCAGATGCATGTCGGTCATTGACCACGTTGACCAGGCCGTGCCGAGAGCACCAGGGCGGTGGACGACGGCGAGGCCTAGGAAGGGAACGACACGGAGGCAGGGAAGACTCGGCAGTTGTTTCCCATGCGGAGGGGAGTACGACTGTACGAGGGTTTACTGGTTCGTCTGCCGTCGCCGGAGAATAACAGTAGGTGTGGGTGAGTAGAGGGATGGCTAGGCCAGCGATGGGAGTACGGTGGGGCGGTGAGGCCTGCACGACAGCAGAGCCGGCCACGGGAAGGAGGGAGCAGGCAGTCCCGCCGGCGCCTGTTTGAGCGGCTGGAGTAGGAAGAGCAGAGATTGAAGAAGCACGACGGCCGTTGGATGGCCATCCAATAGTCACTGCTTGTGCGTCAACCTTTTTTTAGGGAAGCCTCAAATCTGTGGAAAACAGCATACAACCCATTTGCTAATTCTTAAGGTTTTTTTTGGAGCCCATATTCTTTTTGTTAGCATTACAACCCATATTGTGGCCACGGTTAAAAAATTATACGAAATTTTGCATATTTCGTTGCGGTCCGAACTATTTTTAATCCCAAAATTTCGACTCACATTCAAACTAATTTTAAAAATAAATGTATATCAATATAAAATCCAACAAATTCTCCACGCATAAAAATTAATGTTATTTAAAATCTCGAAATGAAAAAAAAAGATATTTGAAACTAATTGTCGGTTTGATGTGTTCTAAAAATGTACAGCCCATTTCTCCTTACTGATGGGCCATTTTCTCGGGCAGTCGAATGAAAGCTCTCCTCGTCTTGAAAGATTTGCAGCCCAATAGGCCTGACAAAGCGACTTACTTGGCAAATCACAAAAAAACTAGGCTGTGGCCGTGGACCCAGCTGTCAGTCCATTTGGTGGGCTGGGTGAAACAATGATGTAGCATCTATCCAGCCCATTTAAATCCCATTTGCATTTTTCTCAAAAGCCGCGGACATGCTGGGCTGGGTGAAAATATCATGTTGGGCTAGACAGAGAAATGTTATAAAAACATAAACACATGATTGCACGTCAGTAAAATCTTTGCAAGCTTATGTACGCAATCACTAGGAGTTAACTTGCCAAGTTATATATAAATAATAATTATTATTATTTTGTAAGAACTTTCAACTTACGAAATAAATATCATTTTAATTTGATGAGTTAATAGTACGTGGGGTATTATTATTTTTTAGGCTAGACGTGGGACAGTTGAGTTGGTTCTAGGGGAAAGTACTGGGAGAAAACTCAGTTTACATCGAAAAAGAAAGTGGGAGAAAATTCAGAGACCTGCTGGGTCCACCTGAGGAGGGGAATATGTTGGGAGGAAGGAGATTCAAAGTATGGCAGCCGAGTGAACTAGTTTTTTTATGGACAAGTGAACTATTTTACATACATAAGCAAAATGCCACTAAAAAAGAAATCAGGTTAATGGGTTCTTAAAAGAAATATTTCGAACAAAAGAGATAATTAATTACGACACATAGGCTAATGCATGAAACACTCACATGATAAAGGTGCTTATAAACAGATAAAGTACAACATCTAGACCTTCCTGGCATGCTTGACCATGACGCTGCGGCTGTCCGTGTACTCGTAGGTTACGGGAAGCAGACACGCCCTCATGTCCAAGATCTGCATGTACATGTCGTAGCATGAATATGCGCCCTTGGCCGCGTAGGTTATGTAGGCTAGATTCAGAGGTACCTCCCATGTGTTCAGGTCATCTTCTTTCATGTTGGCGTATCAGGGGTCGATGATGGTCTCAGCAAGGTCAACCACGGAGTCCTTCTCCTGCCCGTTGCTGATGATCTTGTATTGCTTCTGGATGTCGACAAGCTTGTTGCAGCAGATGGCCGAATCGTCACGTTCTTCCTTCTCTCCACCATAGCGAAGATGCAGTCGGCGCTGCCGATGAAACGGGCGAATGCTCCAGAACCCGGTGCAACCATAGGACTGAGGCGAGCCAGAGCTTCACCGAGTCCGTATCATTGGTGTACATCACATTCAACTTGGTGCAGCCATATGACTGAACGGCAAACTCAAAGGGGAACTCCTTGCTGAAGTCCATATCCAGCAGGCTCACCCCTCGGATCGCCATTGGAGTCTCTTCGAGTGAACGAGTGTGTAGGCGGCAGCAGCAGTTTGTTTTTCAGCTCTTGGGGAACTGGATTCAACAGTAAGCTGAGTGTGTACAGGAGACAACAGTTACTACCCCTCCCTCGTCCGCTGCACGCCCGGCAGAAGATGCACCCTCGGCCACACGTCGGTTCACGAGCGGGTCTGTATTGGTACTGTAATAACCGGAGTTAGTGGTCACTTTACTTAAATTTAATTAGCTTTAATAGAAATTTGTACTTAAAACAAGCAATGCATTCGCTCATTCTATCAGTGCCACAGGATCAACATGCACAACAATTAGAATTATTATTCTCAGGAGGCACACGATCATCACATTTGTCGCACTTTCACAAAAGATAATACTACCGAGTTTGAACTGTGTGTTATGGTTGTTGTCCTCTGCATCATCATGCCGTGTTTCCCAGCTTGCAAGATTCAGAACCAACAAATAAGATCAAAATAATAAGTACAACAAAGATGCCTAGACATCTCATTGATTCCCAGCTTGCAAGATTCAGAACCAACAAATAAGATCCAAATAATAAGTATAACAAAGATGCCTACACATCTCACTGATTCCCAGCTTGCAAGATTCAGAACCAACCCATTAGAGCCTTTTGATAAAGTGAATATCGGGATTAAATCCATCTTGGCTAGCCATGTCATACAATCGAAGAACTTGGCGAATGCTCTTGACCGTCACAACATCTGTAGTTGAGTATTCCTGTTTGCACAGCATGTTTGCATAGCACAAACAAGGAGACAGGAGAGCATGATTTCTCTTTAATAGCGGCCTCCTTGAACTCAACCTCCAGCTCTACTTGGATGAGGTCTGCCTGGAGTTCCATGATTCAATTCATGCGCCTTTTTCTGCAGTTCACCTGAAATGAAGCAAAGATTGCATCATTCAGCTAGCAAGAAGTACTTGTTCTTGTGAGCAGGCAGGTTCTTCTTTAGTAGTTGCACTAAAATTGAGGAACATTAAGGTTGGCTGTCCGGCTCATGTAAGTTGCAACTATAATTTTCTTATCCTTCTGTGCAGTTCCACTAAAATAAAGTGCCATTGTGGTGACAGTGATGGCTCCATCTTGCAAAGGCTAATAAAATGTTGCACAAGATTACCAGCAGAACTTGACGGAGATTTGGAAACTTCAATCACCATTTTGTGCAGTTCCACCAAAATTGAGAGATGTTGCCCACGTGACATTTTAGTTGAATTGCACAAGACACTCATTCCAAAAAAAGTGTTTTCTATAGTTCACCAAAAGGTCACAATAGCAACAAGGTGAAATGGATATCCCTATCTGCACAAAAAGATAGAAAGTAAACAGTTGCTGGTCAATAAGAATATACGAAACATATACAAAATGAAAAGAAGCATCTTAATTATGTTCATGGCAATCATGCAAGGACAATAGAAATTTTAAAACGTCAGTGATGCTTCATGTTACCAGAAGCATTACGATCAACAATGAGATTCCTCAAATATGGGATTACTTTAATGGTGGCATTGCTTGTTTACCAGACACAGTAAATCAACAGCAGCTAAAGAGTTGGTTTAAGGGCATGGGACCGTGGGGACACCAGGACACTCAGCAGCGTAAAGGAGCAACTTACTTATCATACTGGGGAAAACAGCAGGAGTGCCATTGTACTATGTGAGGGCAGCAAATCTAATCCTGGAGACCTTTTACTATGTGAGGGCAGCAAATCTAATCCTGGAGAACTTTTACAATGTGAGGGCAGCAAATCTAATCCTGAGACCTTTTACTATGTGAGGGCAGCAAATCTAATCCTGGAGACCTTTTACTATGTGATGGCAGCAAATCTAATCCTGGAAATACTCTGTTGACTTGTCCACCAGCCGCCACTTTCTATCCTTTTTTCAACCAATAATAGATCTGTTCCTTATCCAGTTTGTACTGCGTTTTCCCATTATTTCCCTTTTCAACCAAGAGACCGGTTGGGTATCCGGTCTCTACTACTTTCACCATATTATTTCCTCTTTGAATCAAGTCCTAGATTCATGCTACAACTTTCCCCCCTTTCTTCGTTGTTTGAACAAAGCCCTAGATTCAAATGCATGAAGTAGCTTTACCTCTAATAATACTAAAAATTTAGGTGGCTTTGGAAGAGCTGATGGGAGTAGAAAAAGATGCACATGCAGACACATGGGGAGCTGGGGCAGTAGAGCAAGGCCGCTTTCGAAGAACTTATACCTGAGGGTCGCCGGGATGTCGGCGGCGGCAGGTCGGATCTGCGGACAATATGACAGGGAGGAAGAAGGGTCGGAGGACCTCCCGAGCCGGCCATGTGTCGGAGAGAACGACACGGGCAGAGGATCGGGACCCTCTGGCAGCTGTGGGTTTCCTCCCTCGACGGCAATGACCGCGTGAACGATGCACCTTTTAGTCCTCTACACACACCGGCCGAAGGGATCCGACCGGATCTGTGACCAGCGGTGAGCAGAGAGAAAATGTCGCTACCACTGTCTTGTTTATATCTGGAGAGGATGAGAGAATGAAGAGAGCAACCCTAGTAAAGCAAGCGCTCAGGCCCCTGCGTCCATATATAGTGGAGTGATTATCTTTTTCTCTCCAGAACAAGCGTTTTAATTTGTGTACGTGGCATTAAAGAAAAGAAACTCTCTATTTAAGGTGACTACTGTACGACTCCTACTTACTACTAGTAGTACTACAGTATTGTTCACTTGTGCTCCCCGCCCCGCCATTCATTGAACAACCCCACAGGTGAATAAACATACAGTAAGTACTGTATTTATATAGAACGAACAAGCTCGAACTATTTTCGCGTAGTTAAAAGTTGAGGGCGGGGCTTTTCTCGGGTACTAAGTTTTCGAGTAGGGCCAGAAGAATATTTTAAATTTTTAAAAAAACTTCGTGACGGCCACATAGCATGGAGCCGACCCCAACGATTTTAAGCTTACATGCACGGTACACGCTATCCTAGACTACTATACACATGAAATTGCCACACGAGCGTCCGGGCTGCGCTTGGCTCTTTGCCTCTTCGGGAAGTCAAACAATGATGGAATACTACTACACTGGAGGAGTACTACAATACGCTTCTGGCCATCTGACACCAATTGAACTGCTACATGTCCACCGCGTGCGGGAGGGAGAGCGTGTAGAGAAAGCTTCTCCTAGTCTTGCCAGCCACCATGCTCATGGGCGAGGGAGGGACGCTCCCGCCTTTGCGTGTATGACAGGTGGGCCCTACAGGTGTGTGGCTAACCTGTCATACAGCCAAAGGCATGTGCAGTTAAGTCCGCGAGGGAGAGGATAATCAAACTTCTCGTTGATGTACGAGTTGACGCGACACATCAAAGCACTGCACTCGATATATTTCAATAATTTGCGTGTGTGACTCCCAGATGCAGAGGTCGGGGGTCATCATCCTCCTTTTCGAGAAAAAATAGACGCGTGTGTGAGAGGACGAGTGCGTGCGTGCACCTCTGCTCTTCCTGTATAACGTACTACTAAACTCAGAGTACAAGTTTTTGTGGGTGGCATGATAGTGCGTGCGAGAAGTCCCGAGAGATAGGTTTAATGCATTAATTGCAATGCATGCATGCATAAAGTACATGCATTGGTCAATTTTCTCTTAATACTTGCATGCAATGATTTAATGCACCTTGGAATCTGAACATGTGTTGGGGACAACCAAATTGAGCCTTATAAAATGGAAAAACTAAAATTTTGAGATAATCCCTATAAAACCAGAAAGGAGGGAGTAGAAAAAGAAGTACTCCATCTGGGAATAGTGCCGCACTTCGAAACTAGAACCGTCAATAAATTTTGAGCTTGCGTCTTGTCACATTCCAAATTACTCCACGCTATATTGAATTGCAAACCTGTTCACACCGATCACAACCTAAACGGTTTCCCACTTAGGAGCGTATTAGTACTCGGTTATAAATACTAGTATGCCAAGATGACTGCACATTCCTCCTCAACTCCTCATCCACAAAAACAAACAAGTCAATCAGCATCCTTCCCTTTCGTCTGCCATGGCCAGCGTGAGTTCTGGGTCAAGATATTGCCACCAGGGAGAGGCGAGCATGGAAGCGGAAGCACGAGAGATGTCCCGCCTCGCTGCGAGAGCAGCGGACATGTCCCGCCACGCGGAAGTTGCAGCACAGAGGTCCCGCCATGCCGATGAAGTAGCATTGAGGTCCCGCCACGCCGTCGATGCAGCAGACTGGTCCAGCCGCGCCGCGGAAGCAGCAGAGATGTCCCGCCGCGCCATGAATGCAGTAGAGATGTCCCGCCGCGCCGTGGCGGCCTGGGAAAATTTCTCGCGGGCATGCAACGACTGTTACAGGCGCATGCATGCGATCGTCCATAGCAGACGGATCAGATCTCCCGCTCGGCGAGGTTGCAGGACGACATGGTAGCCTCGTTTGAATAGGCTACCAGCGTCATCCGACAACTAAGGGAGGGCAATGAGAGGCTCCGGGCCAAGCATGACCTGCTGAGGGAGAAGATCGTCCGAAGTGCAGACCTGCAGGAGGAGACTAGTGCCTAGTTGAAGAAACTTATGGACGAGAATGACATGCTCCGCAACGAGCGCCAAAGGCTGGTGGAGGAATCCGTGGATGTTCTCAAGCAGCATCTTGAGGACACGAAGAAGCTCATTCCCGCTCGCCACGGAGACTAGTTTCCTGGTTTCTTTTGATGTAATAATCGGTTTAGGATGTGGATTGTGTCGTCGGTTGTGAAATGTTGGGTTCTAGCGCGGATGTTTGACCTTTGATGGCCTCTTGGGATGTTGCGATTTCAATCTGGTAGCTTTTAGTCCTTCGTGTTAGGCTGGAGTTGTGTTGAACTTCTTGTGAATTGTGGTGGTTTTCAGTAATGAAAATCGGAAGGGGCAAGCCCTTCTTTGATCAAAAAAAAATTAATCGTCCGTATATATTCATCAATCTTGCTATAAGTCGCAGTAGATGCTATATAGGTCCGTTGGATCTTACATCAAGATCCATGCTTTCAGATTTTCTTTTTTCTCTCTTAAATCTCAGTCGAGTGAGACATAGCCACGCCATTAAACAGAGGCTCGGGCGCCATTAATGGAGACCTTGGGAGAGAGGTGGACGGCAGATGGAGGTCAAAGGGCTCTCCTCCCGATAAGCACGCGCAGGGGTCTAATCGCACGCCTCTCGTACTCAAATAGCTACCCTGTACATCGCCTCCTAGCTAATAAAAAAGGGGACGCGTGGCGGCACGTAAATGGTACTAGTAAGTAGAACGCCCACGGTTTCAATAATACTTGTGTTTCCGATTGTAACGTGATAGCACTTCTTCCAAAATGACTTTGTTGATTGTTATTGTGTGCGCCTTCGCAAATCGGACTGCAAATTTACCACAGCATGTTGGTGCCATGTCATGGCACCAAGCCAAGTTTCATTATTTTCATGCGTGTTTTGGATTTACAGGAATTAAAAAACTAAGTTTCTCAATGTTTCCAACCCAGCCACGACGCCCAGAATTTTGAATTTCATTCCCATTTCTTGCATGGAACCTACAAATTTACCCGAGGACACACATGTGATTTTTCAACCAACTTTGGTGCACTAGAACGTGTGCTTGTATTTCAAATTTGAATTATGCACACAAAGGTGACATGTTCCCTCCCAGAACCACGAGCCTTCTTGAGAGAAGCTCCGATTTGCAAGAAGCTTATACCAAAATTTGTTCCTATTCAGCCAATTTTTTTTACCACGGCATGGTACTACCATGACATGACACCATGCCAAGTTTCATGATTTAAAACCAAGTTTCTCAATGTTATCGACCGAGCCACGATGCCCAGATGTTTGAATTTTATTCTCATTTTTTGCATGGGACCTACTCCGTCCGTCCATCTATATAGGGCCTAATGTGTTTTTCAAGACAGCCTTTGACTATTGACAAGATTAATAGCACATGAGATGTATAGTATGAAAATTATATTATTGGAAGCTCCTTTGACATACAAAATTGAAGGTATGCTTTGTGTAAGTTGCATGTCATATATTATTGCTCTAACGTTTGGTCAAAGTTAGCCTTGAAAAATGCATTAGGACCTATATGCATGAGAGGAGTCGACTTCGAGAGAACGTGTTTGTTCGAGAGACACCGAGGAAGACTACTATATATCGATGGTGCATGTAGGCGGGAATTAAACTAAGGGATGGTCTTATTGGTTTCGGGGATATAGGCGAAGAGTGAGAGGCGGGGGTAGCTAGAAGGAGACTGTTAAGTGTGAGTGTGTGTTTTACCCACCTAGGCGGAAGTTATGTGCACAAAAGAGGAGAACGATTCCATGTGGCATTAGGATTGAGGGTAATTAACTACGTATGGAGACATAGAAACCTTGAACGTGCATGTGTGAGAGGTATACATGAATACATGGAATGTGTGTGTGTGCGTGCGCGCATGATCGAGATAAAAGAAAGAAGACATAAGTCATAAGATCAACGACATGGGAGAGACGGATCGGTATGACAATATGCATGCATGTGAGAATGCATGGAAGAAGTCCCGACAATTGAGCATCTGTTTTTGTCTTTAAGAGATAGTGGCGTGGGCTGGAGCATGCATCTATGGCGAGCAGAGGGAGTGAGGCGCAACGATTGTGCAAAAGAGACCAACCTATAAATGCATATGTATGAAGAGACATATATAGTGTGAGTGATAGGAAGCAAGACTCCGCGCGAGAAAGAAATCTTGACAGAGAAACTACAGATAGATACAGAGATGGAGATGCTAGCTAGAGGGACATCCGCTAGTTTGGGTGTTGGAGATGACCGTCGGGTGGTTCAAAGGGTGAAGTTATATATGTGTGTGAGAGGGCACTTGACTGCATGTAGAGAGAAACATATGTAGTGTGCGTGATAGGAATCAAGAGGGAGGGCGAGAAAGAAGGTTGATGGAGAAATAGATAAATAGAAAGATAAAGATGCTAGCTAGTGTGCGTTAGAGATAGGAGTCGAGTGGATCAGAAGGCTGGGTTATGTGTGTGCGTGTGAGAGAGATAGAGAGAGGGTGTGTGTGAGTCACATACAAACAGATATCAGAGAGAAATGAGATCCAGAGAGACGGAGTTTTGTGACTACGAGAGAGAAAGATATTTCACAATGAGAGTGATAGCTAGAGAGACATACGAGGGAATGCAAGATATCTCTAGGGAGAGAGGGTGTGTGTGAGCGACATACAAGAGAACAATGGAGAAATATGAGACCCTAGGAGACAGAGTTTGTGTTTGTGTGTGAGGAAGAGATATTGATGAGGAAGGGTCGTAGGTTCTCATATCTAAGGAGCGAAAGACATCTCTGTATGAGGGGTGTGCGAGTGGCACACATGGGAATAGAGAGAGAAATGAGACCCTGGGAGACAAAGTTTTGTGTTTGTGTGAGAGAAAGAGATTCCGCATGGAGAATCATAGTTAGAGACACATAGCAGGGAGCGAGATATACTTAGAGAGAGATAGAGTGATGAAGGTCGAGGGAGAGAGTACCGTCAGTGTGTTACGAAGATAAAAGATCATTGTCGACATACAGGTAGCACAAGAGATACCTGAGAGACTATGAACGCGTATAGGTCCAGAGAGATAGTCCTATATAAGCATGAGTGATAGCTATATGAGACGAATATATGGATTAAAGGGGATTCAAATATTTAAACTGGAGATCATGACATCGATAATATCATAACGCAAATTGGTGTATCAAACATGCATATTCATTTGAATTTGGGCACACGTGTAATGTTATATAGTATATCAATATTGGTGATCCATAGATTCTTCAATTACAAACAATGCATGGTTTATATGCAATTAATGTCTAAACAGGATTACACTATATGTTGCGTGTGTGAAACACATTATACATGTTTGAGGAGTAAAAAAACCCGCATGAAACACACATTAATTGGAGACAGTTAGCGAGGAATGCATACATTGGATTTCAACATAAAGTGGTTTCAAATATTTGAAAATCCAAATTGATGGATACAACCTTATGAATCTGAGATCATGCCATTTGTAAACCATATTTATGTATAAATGGTGTTGTGCTTTTGAAAGTATATATAAAAAATGATGTATATATAATGTAATTCCAATTGAAAATGGATCCCGCCCGGAAAAAAATAGAATACAAACGGGATTCAAATTGAGTTGGCACGGTAAACGTGCACTCTGCAAAATATGAATGAAGCGGGGAAAGTCGCAGTAACCGCCCGGAACCAAAAAAAAATCTGCGAGATGGAAATCACTGCTGCCTATCCCTGCCACGCAAAGCCTATATGCTGGATTTCTATAGGTTTCGATAGGGGTAGGTTTGTAATTTCACCCAAACGTGATGTAACCGCCTCTCACCCGGATTCATACATGGTGGGCGCCAAAACACAGTGTGTCCTCGGCCAAAATCGACTCCCTCCCAGATTCATATTCATACACGGTGGGCGCCAAAAACAAACTCTCGTCAGCAAATATTCGGTGTATGCGAGATTACCATCCTATCCCCGACCGACTAGTGTTGTTGTGATGTTGTACAAATTTGAAACGGGGGCTAAGTTTGTAAATTTCCTTGCATTTGAGACAAGCGCGCCCTGAATACATGGTTCCCCCTTCCTCTCTACCTCCCTTTTCCCCATTCGTACTCCGTGGGCGCCAAAACACCCTCTGCACCCCACCCTCCTCCGTCCGCCACCCCATCCACCGCCGTCCTCCTCCACCATGCCGGAGCTGATACCCCGACGCTGCCGTCCATTACAAGAGATCGACCTCTCTCATCCACGGCTTCGGACCGGGATCCTTGCATCCCGTCCTCTCGCTTCATCCCCGCCGTCGTCCACCTTGCTGGCGCTGCTCCTACGACCATCTCGTCCACCATGCCCCGTCGCCACCGTCTACCCTCCTATATCTGCTTCCACGCCGCCGACAGCCATCGCTGCCGCAGCACCGTCAAATTCTCAGCAGATGCCTACACGGCGCCGCACCAGAGGCGGTACTCTTTCGTATCTGCTCAACTTATTTATCGTAGCAAGAAAATAGATCGCCACTTCTTTACTCTGATTTCTTGTCTTGGTTGCGAAGTTGCCTTTTGTCGGATTTCAGGTTCCGGCAGACCCTTGAGGTTCGAACACTGGGGTGTGCGCGGAGATTTCGCCTCCTACCTACCTGCACCCCCCTCCTTGCTAGGATCTAAAACTAAGGCAAAAACAACACAAGAGACGCAGGGTTTATACTGGTTCGGGCCACCGTTGTGGTGTAATACCCTACTCCAGTGTGTGGTGTGGTGGATTGCCTCTTGGGCTGATGATGATGAACTATACAAGGAAGAACAGCCTCGCGAGGGTCTGTTCTTGGCTGGGGCGATGAACTGCTGGGAGGAGCTCAGTCACCTTTATCTCTCTCTCTCTCTCTCTCTCTCTCTCTCTCTCTCTCTCTTCCTGATCTTCTCTATCCTTCCAAAAACCCGGCCCCCTTGCTCTGTGGGTGGCTGGTCCTATTTATAGAGGCCCTGGTCCTCTTCCCAAATATCAAGCGGGAAGGGAGCCAACAATGGCGGGCTAATTTGAAGGGGGACAGCTAGTACTAGCTATCCTGACAAAAGTAGTCTTCGCCTGCGCAAAGCTCTGGATGATGACGCCGTCTTGGGCTCCACGGTGACCTCCGTCTCGTAATCCTCCTGGTCTTGGTCTCGTTGTACCAAAATGGCAACCTTTGCATGATGCCTCGGTACTCCGCGGCTGCGCTTGCCCCCTTTGCACCAAAGAGGGAAGGAGGACACTGCGCGGGCTGGCACCCGCCTGGCGCCCTCGGTCGTCATGGCTTGCGTCACGGGCACCTCGTGAGGTACCCCGCCTTGATCTCTCCGCCTCCTCGTGAGCTAGCCTGACGAGGCCGTGCCTGAGGAAGCTCCGCGTCGTCCGCCCCGCGAGGCTTGGCCCCTCGCGAGGGTCTTGGGTTTGTGTTGGTGAAGATGGGCCGCGCTGGGCCCCCTTTTGAGCCACGTCGCAGGCCGCAGGCAGGCAAGTCTGGGGACCCCTGTTCCCACGCCGACAGTAGCCCCCGAGCCCAAGGCACGCCCGGACTTGGCCGTGCAGGGAGGCGGAAGGGCAAGAGCGAAGCGCCGCGGGCCCTAATAGTCTGCGGCCTTGGGCGCCGCATGGCGGTTGACTGGACGTGGGCTCCTTAGCAACCGCGCGAGTTGATTAAGGAGCGGCACCCAACTAGGCTTTGCTCCTTGCTTTCCCCGGTTGCTGCTCAGATCCCCTTTCTTGCGCCTCTCCTTCCTTCCTCCAAAATTTCCAGATCCGCTCCGACCATGTGACCTAGGAAGCCATGGCGCCTCGCCAGCCCCCGGCCGTAGCTTGGTACTCGTCCGCCCTGGACCCGCCGAACGTGTCGGAGGCGAGCCTTGCCCGGTTGCGCCGGATGGCGACGGCGCGGGGCGTCAACGGGGCGAAGTTGTTTAAAGCCGGATCCGCCACCCCTAAGGGCCAAGGGAGCACCTTCTATCCGCTCTTCGTAAGTGCCATTACTGCTGGCCTGGTGCCTCCCTTCTCCGAGTTCTTCTTCGTTGTCCTCCGCCACTATAAGCTACAAGCCCTGCATCTCCACCCCAACTCCGTCCTTCTCTTGGCAATCTTCGCCTATTACTGCGAGGCTCACGTAGGGGTGCAGCCCAAAGTGGCCTTGCTACGCCACTACTTCTACCTCCGGACCTCTCGTGGTACTGCTTCCACATGCGCAAGCTTCATCGCGTATGGTGGCGCCATCGCCATTTTGAACCCCGACAAAAGGATTGAGGGCTTCAGGAGCAAGTGGGTCTTGGTGGATGCTGGGCGCATCCACCCTCGGCTGATCTTGCCAACGGAGCAGCCCACGAGCTCCAGCAATTGGGGTCGAGCGGAGCTTACGGACCCCTGCGCGAAGCTGATGTTGGAGAAGATGGACGCGGATCTGAGGCCGGCCAATATGGCGGCGGCGAAGCTGACCAGCGCGTCGCTGCTGAGGGAGTTCCTGGAGCACCAGCTAGCTCTGCTTTGGCAGTACTCGCTTCCGATGTGGAGGCCCCGTCTGAGCCCCGCGGCCTTAGCCTACGGAGATCTGGCTGCTGTCCTCCAATCTCTGGTCGGGGGCGATGTGGCGAGGTCGGCGGGTGCTCCTACGCCCTTGTTCCTCCACGACGACTGGGAGCAGGTAGTGGAGTCCATGCCCGTCTGCAACGGGGATGGGCCCGTGCCCATGGAAACTCCCGAGGAACCGGTGGACGTGCCCTCAGACGACTCCAGCGAAGAGGAGGAAGGAGGGGAGCGGGGAAAAGGGCCTGACTCCGAGGTGACTGACTGAGAGTCGAGGGCTCCCCTCCCCCGGCGCAGGTCCCGCGTTCTCCGCCTCTCTCCGGGCGATGACGACGAGGATGACCATGAAGACGATGACGAGCAGGACGGCGGGAGCTCACCCCCGATCCTGAAGAAGGACAGGACCGGGCTGATCTCCTAAGGGTCGGCCCCGGCCCTAGGGCGGACCGCAGATGCACCTTCCGCCTCCAAGCTTCCCGAGGTTGACCCTTCCAGCCGGTTTCAGGCTTTAAATTTGGCTGGAGGCCGCTTGAGCTCGCTGGCGACGACCCGTAAGCATTCGATTCCTGTCTTTATCTCTTGCGCTACTTCTGAGGCTTGACGTCCGCATCTCTTGGATAGGATGGCGCCCGCAGCAAAGAAGCCGAAGGGGGCTCCCGAGGTTCCATCCGCGGCAGCGCCTCTACCTGCGAAGGAGGGTGGCCGCGACGCACAGGCTTCTCCTGCCCGGTCGTCCTCGTGAGGCCTGGCTGAGCTGGCTGGGGCGAGCTCAGCCCCCACGGCCCAGGTGGCTCCTGAGGTGCTCTCGCCTGCCGCCGCCACCACAGCTGTCGGGGCACGGCAGACTCCGCCTCAGGATGCTGCGGCCGCGCTGCCGCCTTCTCCTCCTACTCCACCGGTTGTTGTCTCTCCGACTCCTTCTGCTGTTCTGGATCGTGCGGTTGCTGAGCTGGACCGACTGCGGCAGGATCTTCTTGGCGCTGACCCGTGCTTGGTGGCCGGACGCTTAGAGCTCGCTTCAGGATGGGTTTGCTCTGACGCTTCGATTCGGGCGGTGCTGGTCCAGGCCTCGACGGCATGCGACGAGGAGAAGCAGGCCGTCCTTGAGGCGAAGGTTGCCTGTGACGCAGCCCTGGGGGAGGTGGTCGACGTCCGTGGGCGTTGCAAGGCGCTGGAGGGCGAGCTACAAGATTTACGGGACTAGCTCGCGAACGAGGTCCGTCTTCACCAAGAGCAGGAAGAAGGCGTGAAGGCTCGCGAGGCGGCTCTCGAGGAGAGGGAGGTCAAGCTCAAGAAACGCCGCGACCGCCTAGGCGCGATGGAGCAGGAGTTGGCGGCGAGGAAGGCCAAGCTGGACGACGAGGCACTGGTTCTTGCCGAGGACCGTGTGGCCTTCACGGGGATGGAGGCAAAGGCTCGCTCCTCATTGAGGACGCTTTACGACAGCGGCCTGGAAAGCCCACTGGCTGGCGCCGAGGATGGCCCTGCCAAGCTGCTTCCCTTCCTGGTTCACGCTCTCGAAGATGTCGCCCTTGGTCTTGGCCGCACGGTCGAGGCCGAGGCGCGTGTCCTATCTTCTGCAGCACTGACGCGGGTCCTCACCCACATCTACCTTCGCGATCCCGGTGTCGACCTCGACAGCCTGCTGGAGCCAGTGAGTGGCGGGCGTGCCGTTGCCGCTGCCAAGGCCGTGAAGGGTCGCGCAGAGGCCCTGCTGGGGAAGTTCCGGGCCTTCAGCACCAAACCGAAGCAAGGCGCCGCCGACTCCACCGCCCCGTGAGGCATGCCTGATCCGCGCTGCTCCACCGCCGACAAGTGACTCCGTCGCGGCTCCTGTCCTGCTTTTAATTCCTGCACATGTATCATGCCTCAGGGAGGCGTTTAAACTTGCATTTGGCTTGAGATAACAGTGTGGACTGTAATATTTGCTTTTGAATTCCTTGAAATTTGCGCCTTTCCTTCCTACTTGCTTATGTTCTATGTCGGCAGAGCTCGGCCCTGCGCATGCCTCACCTAGCGTTGGTCCCGACCGGAAACCAGGACGGGGCCAAGGAGTGATGGGCCACGTGACAAGTTAGGCTCTTGAGTCGCGATGCTCAGGAGTCCCCCTTGGCGCACGAACAACAAGTAGGGAGGTGTGATGCGGGTGGATCTACCGTTCTACGTCTGCAGAGCCCGGCCGCGCGCGTGCCTCACCCAGTGATGGTCCCGACCGGAAACCAGGATGGGGCCACGGAGTGAGGGGCTACGTGACCAGTTAGGCTCCTGAGTCGCGATGCTCAGGAGTCCCCCTTGACGCTCAAACGGCCTTCGTACCTTGGCTCCGCTCGGGGAGAGACGCGCGACGAACCAGGCCCGGGGGGACCTGGCTGGGCGGCATGCATCTGGGTGTGACCCAGGCGCAGCCCCCGTGCCCAGCCCCCTCGCGTGGCACTCCCGAGGGGAGGCGTTGCGATGAGGCTAGACACTTAGCTCTGGGCTCCCTGAGGTTGATGCAGCCCGGGGCCACCCTCGGTTGTTTATCACCAGCGCGGAGCATAGTGCTACCGTATGTGTACGGGCATAGCCGCTCCTCGGCAGTGTCGTCAGCCAGCGCGGAGCATGGCACTGGTACGTGGGAGGGGGCCCCCTCCGGGAGGAGCCCCCGGGGCGTGTACAACCCTGCCCTGACACATGGCTGGCACGGTAGGGCCTGGCGAGGTGTATCTGGGCACCCGTGAGCCAGCGCGGGACTTACGGGGCCCTACCTCTAGGCGGGTTGCGCCTGGCACTGGGCCTTATCTTGTGATGCGTTCCTGCAAATTTGGTTAGATGTCGGCACTCTACGTCCTCGGGTCCCGGCCCTCGAGCTGGTCTCAGCCGTCGCTGGTATGCCAGGTCGCGATGCCATGGACAAGGCCAGAGGGTGAGGGCTGGAGAGCCAGTAAGAGCCCTGAGTCGCGATGCTCAGGTACCCCCCCCTTTAACATGCAAGTGGTCGGCATGGAGAAGAAGAGGTGCCGTGGACCGGCATCAAATAATCAAGCATGGTGGGTTTAACGCATAATCGGAAATAAATGCAAATGGGATACATGCCACTGGGCCTGGCCCGAGCGGCTTGGGGATCATGCAGCCTGAGGGGTGCCCCAACAAGGTAAGCTAACAACATGGAATAAAAAAAAGGGATACACGCCGCAGGGACGGACCCACGCGGCCTGGGAATAATGCAGCCCTGGGGGGCGCTCCTAGCTGGAAGTAGAACTGGAAAGGTGTCACCTGATGATGTTGAGGACGAAGGAGCATTGATGTAGCAGGCTCGGTGGGCTGCGGGGGCCGATCCTCACGGGCCCCCAGGCCCAGGGGCCTCGGGAGGCTCCGGAGGTGCTGGCAGCTCCTCGCGGGCCATCTCCATCCCTGCCAGGGCAGCGGAATGCCTGGCCTCTCGTGCCTCCGTGATGCTCCTCATGAGGCGCTGGTACGCGTCAGCCGCGCTTGGCAGGCCGTAAGGCATGCGAACGTAGCTGTGGGGTGGGCCCCCGCAGCGCCCCACCCGCGAGGGCTAGAGGCGCTCCAGAGAGGCGACTCAGTTGAGCCCTGGTATGTCGATGCAGACGTGCAGCCTACCATCCTCGCCTGGATGGGGAGCCACTGCTGGTAGGCGGCGGCCGCCTTTCATGACTCTTGACTCCTGTAGCTCCTGAATGGCCTTGCTAACGAACTCCTGAGGGTCTGGATCTCCTTGCCTTGCTCCTTCCTGAGGGAAACGTGCTTCGAAACACGCCTCCATGTGGTGCCCAAGCGCCTCCCTCGTGACCCTAGCTAGGTCAGTGGCCCTCCAGGGGAGAGCCCCCGAGCCCTGCCTGAGGAGGGCGCCGGGCGCGCTTTCCTATGCGATGGAAGGAGGCTCCCCCTGGGCAGGCGCGGGCCCGGTGGGGCCTGTCTCCTGAGTGGTCGGGTCGGACGATGTCTTCTTCTTCTTAGGGGCGGTCTCGGGAGGCCTCCTGCTTCCACGATCCGGGTCTTCCAGCGACGCGGCCTGAAAGGCTCGTTCCAGGGAACACACCACGTCCTTCTCTTCACAGGGCACCGTGATGACTCCGCCACTTCCTGGCATCTTGAGGACGTTGTGGCCATGGTGAGTTACGGCCATGAACTTGGCCAGGCGCTGGGTACCCAAGGATGGTGTTGTACGGCAGGCGAATGTGAGCGACATCGAAGTCGATGAGCTCGGTGCAGTAGTTGTCGCGTGCCCCGAAGGTGACAGGGAGGCGGACCTGCCCAATCGGGACCGTGGAGCCGTCGGTGATACCGGATAAAGGCTTGGTTGGCTGAAGCTGGCTGTAGGGCACTTGGAGGTTGTTGAATGTTTCCACGGATAGGAAGTTGAGCCCTGCCCCGCCGTCGATGAGGGTCTTGGTGACCACCACGTTGCTGATGATTGGGGAACAAAGCATCGGGAGGACTCCGGCTGTAGCCGCACACTTGAGCTGATCTGCTGAGCTGAACGTGATGGCGCACGCCGACCACCTGAGAGGGTGCGTGGCTTCGAGCTTGGGGGGGACTGCATTCACTTCGCGGGCGAACTGCTTGAAGATGCGCTGAGAGGCTGGGGCTTGTGCCCCGCCCAGGATGCAAGTGATAGCGTGCGGCTCCTGGAAGCCCCCAGCCCCCTCGTCCTGGTGGCGGTCTTCGTTTCTTCTTGGCTACGGCGGCAGCGGTGGGAGGCCTGCGTTGCCTTGTGGGCGATCCTCGCGAGGCTGATCCCTCCAGTCCCCCTCGCGAGGCTGATCCGTCCAGCCTCCCTCGCGAGGCGGGTCTTGCCAGCGATCCTCACGAGGTTGGTCGCGCCACCCTTGGCGTGGGCCACGGTCTTCCCAGCATCCTGCGTTCCTTCCTCCTCCTCGGCCATAGCCCCGGTCACTGCGGTCAGGGCGGCAGCCGATCCTTCCTTCTCGCACGGCTCGGAGCTCTTGACATTCGTTGGTGTTGTGGGTGTGGAGGTCGTGGTACACACAATACCGGGCGCCCTTGGAAGGTTCGGGCTGATCTCTGCCTCGCTTGGTGTCTGGTTCTGCCGCGAGCACGGCAGCCCCCTTGCGCTTCACATCCTTGGCCTTGGGCTTCTTCTCTTCTAGGTCTGCGGCAGGCAGCTCGAGGAGGGAGAGATGCCCTTCCTCGACCCTGGCACACTTGGTTGCCAGGTTGAATAGCTCCAAGGAAGTGCACAGGTCTTCATGCATCGCCAGCTCCTCCTTCATCTTGACGTCGCGCACGCCGTCGGAGAAGGCCGAGATGATGGCCTCCTCGGTCACCTTGGAAATCTTGAGGCGCGCATTGTTGAAGCGCTGGATGTACTTCTGCAGGGTCTCCCCGGGCTGCTGCTTGATGCGGCGCATGTCGCTCATGGCGGGTGGCCGGTCGCGAGTGCCTTGGAAGTTGGCGATGAAGCGGGTGCGCATCTCGTCCCAGGAGGAGATTGTGCCTAGAGCCATGTTCAGGAGCCAGGTGCGGGCCCCGTCCTTGAGTGCCATGGGGAACCAATTCGCCGTGACCTTCTCGTCTCCGTTGGCAGCTTCGATGCCCAGCTCGTAGAGCTGGAGGAACTCCGCAGGGTCAGCCATGCCGTCGTAGCGTGGAGGCAAGTCCGGCTTGAACTTGCCGGGCCATGCGACGGTGCGTAGCTCGGCGGTGAAGGCGCGGCAGCCTGCTGTGGCCACGGGAGGTCTTGGATGCCGGGGAGCTTGGTCTTGGATATCCCCACGCGCTGCAGCTGGGAGCAGCGCGGGGTCTTGATGCGCGGGAGAAGGAGCATGGTCGCGACGTGCTGGAGCAGGGAGCGCCCGGGCAGCTTCTTGCGGGCGAGGGACTTCTTGACAGCTCTGCTCTTGCAGCGCTGGCGCCTGACGGAGCGGGTTCCGCCCAGGGGCCACGCGCCTTGGATCCATGGCGCCTTCCTGAGGAGGAGGCAGTCGGGGCACCGCCGGAGCTTCATTGCCCGTGTGGGGCGGGGTGCGGTGCAGCGGAACGGACGGTGCAGGAGAGCACCCTGCGGCGCGAACGAGCTCAGCGACGCGGTCGAGCCATTCTTCGTAGACGTCGTCGATGGGGCGGTAGCGCAGGAGCTCGTTCGCCGCGATGAGTGCAGCTTGAGCCTGCATGGGCGCGCGGAGCGCGCAGGACGAAGAACCAGCTGGGGTGAGCGAGGGAGTTGCGGTGCGGCCGTCTTGCCGCACGAATGGATGCTGGGACGATGCTTGCCGCTCGTCCCCTGCCGGGCCGGTGGCGACGTTGACGGCAGGTGACGGGGAATGGCGAGGACGCCCGCCGACAGGGACCGTCTGGGCGACGCGGGAAGCGAGCGCGGCCCGACACTCGGCGCGGGCCCGACGAGCGTTAGACATGGGCGTGATGGTCGGAGGAGAACGGGTGGTTGAAGACGAATCCCTGCGCACCCCTACCTGGCACGCCAAATGTCGAATTTCGGGTTCCGGCAGACCCTTGAGGTTCGAACACTGGGGTGCGCGCGGAGATTTCACCTCCTACCTACCTGCACCCCCCCGCCTTGCTAGGATCTAAGACTAAGGCAAAAACAACACAAGAGACGCAGGGTTTATACTGGTTCGGGCCACCGTTGTTCGGGCCACCGTTCGGGCCACCGCAGGGTTTATACTACTCCAGTGTGTGGTGTGGTGGATTGCCTCTTGGGCTGATGATGATGAACAATACAAGGAAGAACAGCCTCGCGAGGGTCTGTTCTTGGCTGGGGCGATGAACTGCTGGGAGGAGCTCAGTCACCTTTCATTCTCTCTCTCTCTCTCTCTCTCTCTTCCTGATCTTCTCTATCCTTCCAAAAACCCGGCCCCCTTGCTCTGTGGGTGGTCAGTCCTATTTATAGAGGCCCTGGTCCTCTTCCCAAATATCGAGTGGGAAGGGAGCCAACAATGGCGGGCTAATCTGAAGGGGGACAACTAGTACTAGCTATCCTGACAAAAGTAGTCTTCGCCTGCGCAAAGCTCTGGTGATGACGCCGTCTTGGCCTCCACGGTGACCTCCATCTTGTAGTCCTCCTGGTCTTGGTCTCGTTGCACCGAAATGGCAACCTTTGCATGATGCCTCGGTACTCCATGGCTGCGCTTGCCCCCTTTGCACCAAAGAGGGAAGGAGGACACTGCGCGGGCTGGCACCCGCCTGGCGCCCTTGGTCGTCATGGCTTGCGTCACGAGCACCTCGTGAGGTACCCCGCCTTGATCTCTCCGCCTCCTCGTGAGCTAGCCTGACGAGGCCGTGCCTGAGGAAGCTCCGTGTCGTCCGCCCCGCGAGGCTTGTCCCCTCGCGAGGGTCTTGGGTTTGTGTTGGTGAAGATGGGCCGCGCTGGGCCCCCTTTTGACCCACGCCGCAGGCCGTAGGTAGGCAAGTCTGGGGACCCCCGTTCCCAGAATGCCGACACCTTTGTCTGGTTTGCACCTTCAGATCCGCCATGGCACGCTCAACACCATATTCGCAATGCTTATGGTTTCCTCCTTTATATTCCACACTAGTTAAATCACAGTAGACTAAATTTCAAAATTGGGTCAGTCGATTTTTTAGAGCTCGCCGCAGTTCGCCGGTGCGATCGAAGGGGCTCGGGTGGTTGTGGGGCCTCGCCGAACGAAGAAAACTCGACGCGGGTGGGGGTTGGGGTGGTGGTGGCGGAGGAACACAGGCGGTGGGGGCCCGTGGTCCGGCCGGCGGCCCGTGCGGTGTTCTGTATGGGAAGAATCAGAGACGAGGAAGAAGAAGGGTTAGGAGACGTAGGATCTTCATCCAACCGCCTGAAATGGTCGAGAGACAGCTAGGAGTTGCATTCTTAATGCGCTCTGGTTCATCATGTGTGGGCACTGCGCAACCAACATTTTATTATCCAAAATCTGCTTGCTCTTCTTTACCATGTGCCTCTTCCATTCTTCTTTAATATTACTCTCTGTTCCTAAATACAAGTCTTTGTATAGATTCCACCATGGACTACATATGGAGCAAAATGAGTGAATCTACACTCTAAAATGTACCTGGATACATTTGTATGTGATCCATAGTGGAAATCTCTACCAAGATTTATATTTTGGAATGGAGGGATTATGATAGTAGTATAGTATGTTCCTTGTACTGAAGATGAGCAGGGACATTTGCAGTGTAGAGATCTATACGGTCGGTTGTGATGGAAACTTTGAGCCTCTTTGATTCGTAGGATCTTGTAAACATAGGAATAGGATTTGTAGTGGCCTGCCCACTTGAATCCTATAAGAATAGCAAGGAAATGCGGGGAGTCGTGTCGCCTTTGAGAGTTACATTGATATTAACAGTACCGCACCTTCACTTGAAGAGAGCTGGTATCCGAAGCCTTTCTAGCCGTACTGGCAATACTAGCACATATATTCCAGCAAGTTCCACTTTGCTGATTTTACTCTGATGCTTAAGGTTTTCCCGTTATATCTACACTATGATCTGTGTAGCTGCTTTGTGTCGCACTAGCAGCAATCCACTCTTGAAGCTAAACACTGCAATGACTTACAAAATTGGCACCAAGGCATTGAGTGCCATTCTGGATGCAATGAAACTCATACGCTCCCCACCTGTTGATTCTTGTTGATAATATCATCCTAATGACTATTCTAACCTCGAGGAGTCAAAGGTAGATGGCCTATCCTGTTCACCCATCAAGGTGCCTCTTCTAATTTTGCAATGTTTTATTTATTGCGGGTATCTTGCATATGTTGTCTTGCATTTCTTCTACTTTGTTGCACCGCCATCTGCTTAGTTTACTCATATATGTCGAGATGCCATGCCCATCCATTATCAATACATATTCCATCTGTCATCATACCATGTTTTTCCACTCAAATGTTGTTGTGCATCAGACATCAAAAAGGAAGAGGGTGATTGCCGAACCTGAAGGAGCACCAGCAAAGTCCTTGAAAAACATGATGGTGCCGGAGAAATCAGATAGCACCCCACTTATATTGGATGTACAACCAGTGACACAAAACGTAGGACCGACTCCAGCAGACTATACCCATACTTCACTGGCCACACCACTAGCCCCACCACACAGGACCTGCACTCCAGCAAAAGGTATACCAATTTCATTTGCCATAGCTCTAGCTGTACCATAGAAAAGTCCCACTCCTGCAAAAAGTACAGCAAGTCCACTGGCCGAAGACCTATCCCAACTGCAGAGACGGCCAATTCCTGTAGATTGGAACCCCATTCCATTTATTCCCAGTTTAAAAGACAATGCTTTCAATGTTGTTAGGGACTACGTGCATATATTCCCATCATGGGAAGATTATTGTGAGGACAAACACCATTTTCACATCTTCCTGTCCAACTTACGTGTAAGTGCTATTATTCATGGTTATTATTTTCCTGTTTTCTGCTGATTGAACACATGAATGATTTACATTACATTGTTGTAACTAGGCGAGGGTCAATCTGGATAGTCATGACGAGCAAAGCTTGCTTGTGCTTTTCAAGGAAGCATTGCAGCAGTATCGGTGTTACCTGAGGAAATCACACTTTGATGGCAAGTCTATAAACGAATTCCTGGTGAAGTCTCCTGTGCTAAATTTAGAAGACATTGAATGGAAAAACCTTGTTATGCACTGGTCTCATTCCTAGGATGAGGTACTGTCTATGAAATCACATGACAATTTGAACTTCTACTTTTCTGCATGTGTCTTACGGATCTTTTTTGCAGGAAATCTGCTCGAAGAAGAATTCCGGTTTGACAAGAACGACAGGATATCTCAAATATGTTGGCCGCTGCTTTGCTCTTTTTAGTACCTATTGTCCTGTATCACTGTACTTGCATACATACCTGGTTCATTATGTGACAGCAGTATGCATGATAGCTTGCTTATCAATTGTTCGCTCCAAATTATCTGATCTGTATGAATGGTTACATTAGTATAGAATATATCCTATGCCAATGTTTTTTTAGCTCTGCATTGTTCTTGTAAGTACATGTTGTCCTTTATCAGTGTACTTATAATGACAGGTAGTTGTTCATGTACCATCACTCTACAACTTATTTTCCTTTGCCCTCCATTTTCTACACATCAGATCTATATTTACTCTTACCATAAGGTTGGTACTGAAGAAGTTTAGCTGTGCATTGCTCTTGGCTGTACCTTTTTCCTGTATCGCTGCACTTACATTTATAGCTACTTGGTTATGTAGCATCACTCTTCATCTTATCTTAAATATTCTCCATTTTTTCGTATATTATCACATCTATATTTACTCTTAACAAAATGTAGAATAAAGGCAATGCTTTTGAAGAAGATTCTGTGGTAAACTTCTTGAATTGCCCCCCCCCATCAGCATGGACAAGGCCTTTATAGAGCCTTTCTTCACCAATAATGTAAGTTTGTCCATCTCAAGCCTTCAAACTTTGCTGTATATATTTGGTTAGGCATGACTACAACAGTTGTTTATTTTTGGTGTTTGTATCAAATTGCTTGTTTAAAGTTTATTATATGTAGTTCATAAACAAAAGTTCGTCCTTTCTCAATTTAAGTTTTCAGTTGTACAACCAAGTTCCTTCTTCATACCATGTAAATTAAACTATACAGAGCAAGTGATCTTCTTTTGCACTGCATGTATGCTTCTGTTCTTCATCTATAATCCAGTGGTGTGGTGAACCTACCCACTACAGCACAATGTCATATTCTGCAATGTCTTAACTATGAAAAATGTCATATCATTCTACTATTATTTAAACCATCTCTTTATTTGCCAATCTGAAATGGTATAAATTGACAGCACACTAACCATTGATACTTATGAGTTCTTGATCTGTAATCCAGTGGTGTCGTGAAGCTGCCAACTCCTTCACAATGTCATTTCCTGCCATGTCTTGACCTGAACAATACCATATTGTGTTAATGCAAGTTTAAACTGTGCCACTTTATTCGTCAGTAAGAAATGTGATGAATTGTCAGCACTGATACTTTTATGTGCAAAACTTGTCATCTGCCTGCTTGTTTATCTTTCCTAGTGAGGAAGATATAAGTGTTGAACAAGTGCAGTCTCATCATCTTGCTCAGCTGCTTGCGCTGCAGCTCCCCAGCAGGGCTAACCTTTCTTGAACTCTATTGAACTGCTGTCGGTTTTGTATATTATTTTGTCGGTGTGTTTATTTGCACTGGTGGCGATCTTTGATGCCAAGTGTATGTAATCTACTGTCTGCTTGTGCTTTATTATCATAGTGGCGAACTTTGATGCCCAGTGGATGTAATATGCCGTAATTTCTTTGTTGTATAGTATAGGTTTTTTTCTTATTCACGATGCTGCAGTTATTTTACTATATATATATATCCTGTCTTCGCAGTAAACCGGCCAAACCGTAAAATTACGGTACATAATCGGGCCATCATGCAATCACGATGTAGGTTGGGCCTGAAACGTGCCGATCAGCTCACGGGCTGGCAGCAGCCCAAAATGAACCCCGGCCCATGATTGTGCGAATCAAATCGCGGGCTTTTAACATGCCAAAAAATTGTCTCAGTCCTTGTTTGGCCCAATCAGATATCGGCTACGAGCAGGCCGGAGGCAAACCGGGCCGTAGTTAGGCCCAACTATATGACGGGCTTTTAACAGGCTGAAATTAATATAGGGACGAAATGTTAAATGGGCCCTTAACAGGCCAAAACTGATATCAGGCTGAATTACTAAGTGGGCCTTTAGCAAGTGGGCCCAAAAGCATAGTGTCCAGTTGACGGCCGAATCTGATATGGGCCATAATTAGGCCCAAAACCTCTTAAAGGGCCAGACCTGATCTGGGCCGTAATTTGGCCCAGAACGTGGAAGGATTTTAACGGGCTGGATCTCATATGGGCCACTATTAGGCCCGGAGCGTGGCAGGCCATTAATAGACCGTATCAAATATGGGCCGGCATTTGGCCCAAAACATGGCAGCCGGTTAACGGGCCGGCCTACTAGGGTCCTCAAAATCTTGTGGGCCTACAGCTGGGCCGGCCCATTAATGTCGGTGAAATCTTGTGGGCCTTTAGCTGGGCCGGCCCATTATGATCCGCAAGAATTTTGTGGGCCTTTACCTGGGTCGGCCTATTATGGCACACAAAAATCTTGTGGGCATGTACCTGGGCCAACCCATTATGGCCTGCAAAATCTTGTGGGCCTTTAGCTGGGCCAGCCCATTATGGTCCGCAAAATCTCATGGCCTTTAGCTGGGCCGGCCCATTATGGTCCGCAAAATCTTGTGAGCCTTTAGTTGGGCCGGCCCATTTAAACTTGTTGGGCCGTGCCACGTGTCGACGTATCATAGGCGCCTTCTGTCCAGTGAGTGGATGACATCTGTCCCGACGATGAGCCGACACGTGTTTCCTCTAGCCAATGATGATTTTACACGTGGAAAATCCCCATTGGTCGGGGCTGTTAACGGGTTATCGGATCCAAAACCTGACCCCATAGCTTAATGGCGTTCCGTTACGGTGGATGCCACGTGTCGGTCACCCTTGACGAAAGCACTTCTGTGATGCACGATTTATCGTCATGGAAGTGGACACTTCCGTGATGATAATTTTGGTAATGTCATGGAACACTTCTACCACAGCACAGGTATGACTATCTTGATTTTGTCATAAATTTGTCATGGATGTACATGCATGACAAAAAAGTGACCTACTGTGACAAACACGTATCATCATGGAAGTGTATTTTTTTGTAGTGCACCATGAGCCATGACACTGTCACCTTACTCGGACTCCTCGTCCACGTGCTCGACTTCGTCCTTGTCCCTCTTCCTCTTGGCCGCTGCTTCTTTCCTTGAACCGCACACTTGGCTCTTGCTCTTCATCCAACCCTTGTAGATATTAAAACAAAGGTAGGCATACATTGCAGCATAGTGGATGTGGTCTATATCTAGTACATTCCACTGCCATACATGACGATGAAACTTGGGCGGAGGTTTCTTCAGTTTGCCGTATGAAGGATGAACCATGGCTCCTGCCAGGGTCAGCATTGAAGGTTGATCACGGGAGGGCACCAGCCCATTCTTCTGGAGGTCGAAGGGCTTGCCTACAACGAGGCCTATCCGACCCAGGAATATTATGTCGTTCGTAAAGTCTACAGTAATGAATTTGACTAGGCCGCCCTTGAGGAAGTTCTTGAATTCCTCGCACTCAACGTCGGCATGGCATATGTGGTAGACCAAGCATAAGTCATGCATGCAAACCTGGATCACGGTGGGCTTCATCTTCTCTTCCTCCTTTAGATTGTTCTCTTTGTCCAGGGTTGTGGTGTACTCAACATCTAGCCCAACGACCCACTCATCATTTGAGTTTTCGAACATGCGTCTGAAGCGAGCAAGGCATCCTTTCACCATTACGGAAGTACGGGTGTAGATGACGTCGAACTCATCGCCGGTGATGGTTCTAACCTTGTACTCACCGCTGATCATGGAGATTTGGGATGCCATGGATTTGGGAGGAGGGTTAGGATTAGTGGAGATGCCGTAATGTGAAAGTACGGGGCGACTAGGAGCGAATTATCGTAATGTTAAAGGACGTCCATGGACGAGTAGGAGCGAACTACCAATGGTTTTTCAATTGTAAAAATGCTAAGTGGGGCATGCGAATGGCAGGGTAGTGGCTTGCCAGGTGGATAAATGGATTCATGCACAGTGCTATGGGGGCCCAATTAGATGTCACGCCTACTCGACGCCCAATTAAATGGCTTTCGATGTCATGTCAAGTGTCGGGAAAATTACAGGTGATACGAAGCTTTCCATTATCCCATGATACAGGCTTCTGAGAGCCCATGGATCTGAGATCAAACGGTTGCATGGCGTGATTCTAGACCTATGGGTGAATATCCTATCCTGGAGGGTTATTCTGCAAATTTTCAGCAACTTCGCATGCGATCGTTCGATCTCAAATCCAAGGGTTGTCAGCAGCCCGTATCGTGGTCGCACCTACCATGACCGTCGCCTCGCTCGCGCGGTCGTGCCCTTGGAGATTTAACACGGTGCTTTAGGCTATCTGATGTTGGCATGTCACACATAGTCATCACTTAGTGTCTTAGTCACTCATACAACAAGGTTAGCTATAAGGTTGGCTATAAGAGTATTTTTTTACTTCTCTATATCTCTTTCTTCGTAGTATTTATTGCATTTGCCAAGGAGTAACTCTTCCAATGAAATGTTGCTTAGATGAGGTGCTAAGGGCATTAAATGGCTTAGCAACTCGAGTCCCCAATGCATAGGTTCTTAGTTTTTTGTTGCTGAGTTTGCTTCATTTAATTAGCTATAGACTCAAAATTGTCTTTTCACCTAGGTACACGCGCTTAGCACCGTTTCTTCCAGGGGTCACCAAACTAGTCTCTCTCTTCTTAATTAACTTGCCACATCAGACTTTATGCCTATGTGGCAGGCTTAGCACCTGTATGAGCAAGTACAATAGTGGGCTATAAGTCCGCTTACATGGCATTTTTGCATATGTGGAGGAAAGAGGCAAGGAAAAAGTGGAGGAGTGGGCTCTCATGCAAGAGCCAGCCTCTACATGGTGGAGCAATGGGAGAGGCACTTGCATACCATGGAGGTGGTCATGAATCAAGAGACTCACGCCGATCGTAGCGCCGCAGTTAAAATGATAATGGCAAGTCAAATCACGGGGCCCCACCTGTCCAGCAATAACTCGTTGTCAAATCACACAGCCCTGCGTTTGCAGCAGCCTACTCCCTCATCTTCTCGTGTCTCTGTCGAACCGACTAGGCGGAACTGCCCCACCTACCGCGCGGGAAAAGCCACGCCCTCAACTTTTAAATAGTACAGTATACTAATTTTGTATCCACGGATTGTGCCATGGAGCAAAGCCTCAGGAAAACGGTGATACACATGTATGGAGTATACAACACGCCCATCACGTTCGTGTTGCACCCTAGACGGTCGGTCGGTCTGGCACGCCGCTCTTTGAATGGAACACACGTCATATTGCGTTTGCACACACATGTGGGACCGCAATTGACAATCGACCATAGGCACACTCCCCGGCCCCACAAGTCGAGTGAGTTAATAGAAGAGAGAGACAAGAGATAGTACTAGAGAAGTGTTGTACATACGTTGGTGCCTGGACGATCCATGCATGACACAGAAGATCAGTTCGTCCATGCATGTGACCAGACTCCAGCAGACACGCCTGGATTGGCTATTGTGTACATACCGTGCAGGCTGTGTTGTACAGGGTTGTAGTTCTGATGAGAAATCTGAAAAAGGCTTCTTGTCATCTCACAATATTATGTGTCATGTGCTTCAGATCACTACGAGGGTTAAACAACGACAACTAAGTTCCTCCAAGGCGCTGGTCATTGGGGGCACATGGACGAAGACTACTCGGCTGCCATCTAGGTCAAGCCGGCTATGTTAATTAGGACATCTATCGATGGACCCCTTTTCTACGAGTTTATCTTTAATCTGAGCTTTGATCCTCGTCTAGTTTTCTCGTCGGGATTCATGTTGTCTCCTCTGGGCAGTGAGGTTATGGTTTCTTGTCATGTGGCATGTTTTTGTGTTATATGTTATAATTCGGTGCTTCAGATCAAAATGACGACAACTGTGCCTCCGGGGCACGTGCATGAAGACTTCTCGACATTCATTGACGAGGTCAAGCCGGCTCCGGTAGAAAAAAGAAAACTAGTACTCCACTATATAGGCAGGAGCCTCCACGATTGCTTGCTAGTGTTGCTCTCTTCACACTGTCTCGTCCTCCCCAGATCTAAACACGACAGCGGTGGCCACACACTCTCTCTCTGCTCACCGCTGGTCACAGATCCAGCCGGATCCACTCCGCCGGGGAACGTGAGAAGGTGCAACATTCACGCGGTCGTCCTCCGTGACAGCTCTTACCCACTGTCGGCGTGTCCCGGTCAGCATGCCTTGCCGTTCTCTCCCAAGCACCGCTGGCTAGGGAGGGCCTCTGACCCCTTCTTCCTCGTTGCCATAGTGTGGGCAGATCTGGCCTCCCGCCGCCCACCTAGCGACATCCCGGCGACCCTCGGGTATAACTTCCTTTGAAACTGGCCTTGCTCTACTTACCAAGCACCTGAAGTCGTTGTATTTATATCTTTTACTATTTCTCAGGCCCCCTCGTAGATAGGATTGATTGACTATTCGAAAGCCACCTAAATTTTTACTGTTAAGAGGTAAAACTAGCTCATGCACTCGAATCTAGTACTACTTGGTTCAAACAAGGAAGAAAGGGGGTGGGGTGGGGGAAGATTTGTTACCTGAATCTAGGACTTGGTCGAAAGAGGAAATAATGGGGGTGAAAAGTAGCAGAGACTAGCTATCCAACTAGTCTCTTGGTCTAATAGGAAAATAAAGGGAAACGCAATACAAACCCAATATAAACCCGATCTATTGGTTGAAAAGGAAAAGAAAGTGGGGACTGGGGGACAAGTCAACAGAGTAAGTCCAACACTAGATTTGCTAGCCTCACACAGTATAAGGTGGCTATACCGAACAAAAATGGGACCAACCCAGATATCATGTTCTGATGTTTGTTGCCCCGAGCCACTCTTATGTAATGCCACTAGTAAAATGTAGCTGTCGCACTATTAAAAGTAAGGACACGTTAAACCAATGTTGTTTTCAATGTAATGCCTCCGGTAATATGAATCATTGGCACTTTTTTCATGTCCTGCTAAATTTCCCATTAAGGCCTCTTTTGGTTCATAGGATAGGATTATCGTAGGAATAGGAAATTTGTAGGAAATGAGATGACATGTATCTCAAATCCTATGAATAGGAATAGGAAACAAGATGTCATTTGGTTCACATCAAAGGAATTTTTCCATTGAGTCTGGACTCATTTTTATTTTCCTATGAAATGTGGAGGATAGGAACCAATCCTATGTAGGAATAGGAATCCATTCCTATGAACCAAAGGGCTCTTAAGGAAAAAATCCTATAAAAACCCTATCCTCTCAAATTTCTTTGAAATTCCTCCAAACCAAAGTAGGCCTAAGATAAGTTGCTTCTTTTCATTAGAAATGCAACTGTCCTAGTTTGCCTACTCTCCCGTGCCCAAATACCAACTCTGTAGCAGCTGTTAATGTATTGTTACTGGTCAAATGAAGCAATGGCACCATTAAAGTAATGTCATATTTAACGGTTGTCATAGTTAATCCTAATGCCCACACTAATATCTAGCATTTCTGCTACTTTAGAAATTGCTAATGTCCTTGTAGGATTGCCATTCAGATAAGGAACATGCTTCTTTTCATTTGATGTATGTTTCATCACTTGTTAGTCACCCTCCTTTCCACCTTTTTTGTGGAAACAAATATATACATTTCACGCTTGATCTTAGTTGAACTGCACAAATGATATCCAAATTATAGTTGAACATTCTAGGAGCTTCACAACCAACCTTGATGTTGCTCAATTTTATTGCAACTAACGAAGAAGAAGCTTTATGGGTTTCGTTTTCTGATGGAAATGGAACCGAGGCTGGAGCCCTTTTCTTAAAAAATGAAGAAGAGTGCTAGCTCATGGGACATTCCTTCATTTTAGGTGAACTGCACCAAAAGGTCCCATGAATTGAATCATTCATGTTGGTGACTGGTGCCATCCCTTCTACGATGGCGTTGACTGCAGATATGGTTCCCATCACGAGGTATGTTCCTTTTTGGTCTAAGCCTTTTCCAAAGATCCTGCATGTTGAGTCTGCTCTTGTGCTACTGTTTTGGCACTGCCATGATAAAGCAGTAATGTTATTATTTTTCACCTTAATCTAGTGGCACTATTAATTTGAGGCAATGTTTTGGCACCGCTAGTGCCACTGATTTTTTTATATATCGAAAGAGGGGGTTTCCTCTGAATTCATTAAAAAAAACCCGACCATAGAGAACCATTATCGGACAACATCTCAGTGCAAACGGGCAGTTATGGAACTACTACTAGAACGGGGGGGGGAGATAGGGACTGAAAGAGCCAGCTTCAGCATCCCATTCTAAGCACCCCCGGCCTCCATCCTTTCTACACACGGTACACCTCATTTGCCACCTGCTCAACCCTAGTGCCACTGATAAAATGAAGTAATAATACAGTTAAAATAGAGCAAGTGTCCTCTCTCTCATTTCATTTCCAATGTAGATAAAGAAAGTGCTTCTCTTTGTTAGTATATGTTTCATCAACTAGTCTCATTGTTAATGTTTACGCGTTTCTGCAAACTGGGGTGCTTAATTTTAGTTGATCTGCACAAAAATAGTGATTGGAATGTCTCAAGGCCCCTCCTTGTACTACCGTTGTACACTGATGTTCATCACTGGAAGAAGGTGTATCGGGGAGACTTGGGTCGATTTCTAGTATGAGGCATACTGTATGAGGCGTCGCATGGCCCATCTCGCCCTCGCAGCATGGCATACTATGATACTATCGCAATATTTTCTTCTATTTATTAGTGCATGTTTCATCAACTAGTGCCACTATAATGTAATCATGCTTTTTCATTATCTGTGCAAATAGGGTTATTCATCTGCATTTTGGTGGAACTGCACAAATGTATGGATGGAACCGACATATATGCAGAGTGCGAGGTGTGCCAAGTAAAAATTACCGACACCAACCATGCTCCATGCACACATTGGCATCCACCACCACCAGTGGGATGTGTGGCTCTCTCTGTGGACAGATCTTTCTCGGTAGCAAATCCTCTAACCAAATACTAGTAGCTTATATTGGCAGTTTTCTAGGCAGTACTCTTTTCTGAAAGAAGCACCAATCTATTTTTCTTTATTTGTACACAGTGTCACAACTTTGACCCAAAGGTCCAGAGCTATTTTAGGGTGATTGGCGTAGTACTCGGAGACTGATTGTAAGCATGATTTTCATTAGCTGTCACACTGATTGTAAGCATGGGCAGATAGAAGATCAGGTTAGTGCGAAGCTTACCTTAAACCCTACCACCGCCGTTGAAACGAGGCGAGCGTCGAGGGAACCATGGAGAATGGTGGGGAAGCAACGTCACGCCATACGGTCTCCTCTTGCTGTGGGAGAATGAATACTCATGTGGCTCCGGCTGGCTCTACACCCTCACGAACAGCACACCATACTCGATCGATTCTTTATCCTCTGGGTGCTCGACCTTCGACCTGTACGCCCACCACCTCCGCCCGACTTTCACCTCGGTCGAATTTGTCTGCTCCATCGCCCAGAGGAGATACTCGATGAACTCGAAGGACTGCGGCGTGACTGCCGCCGAGGAGTACATCGCCGCCCTCATCGCTGCTGTCTCGCTCTTTCGCATACATTGCCACATTGCCCTCACCATCCTCGAAATATCCCACTCATTGTCAAACCAAGTAAGGATCTCCTTCAACCTGGCTAACTTTGCCTGGTCGCCGCTGGCGATCTGCCTGATTCGTTGTTGCATCCTCTCCATAGATGTCCTTCTGAGTGGTCCGGTGCTAGCTTTGGAAGATGGGAGGAGAGACGGTGATCTTTCAATAGAGAAGAGGGAGAGGCGAGATGGTGGTTTTGGAGTGGAGATGATGGATAGGAGAGTGGGTGGTTTTGCAATGGAGAAGAGGGAGAGGCGAGACGGTGGTTTTGGAATGGAGAAGATGGAGAGGAGAGGAGGTGATTTTTCAATGTAGAAGAGGGAGAGGCGAGACATTGGTTTTGGAATGGACATGATGGAGAGGAGAGGAGATGGTTATGCAATGGAGAAGAGGGAGAGGAGCGTGCGACAGCAATTTAGGATTGGATGAGAGGGTCGGCGCAGTGTGACTGGATCAAAATCAAAATCAATTTGTCCTTCAATTAAGAAAGCGACCCCACATTAACTATCACTACAGCAGGATGCTGCTAACGTGACACTATGATCAGAGACCCTTCGAGAAACTATGTGCAATGCAATAATCGCAAACGGTAGTGTATGAAAACCGTCAAAAATGTATAAAACGTTTGAGATGATGAATGCATCAAACACGGTTCAGATTTTAGTTGTGTGTGCGATGAAGGGCATACTGTTCAGATCAATTAACTGTTTGCGATGAGGAGGAACAAAAGAAACGGGCAGCTAGATGAAGGCGTGTGCGATACACAGCATATGGTTCACTCGGATGAACTGTTTGTGATTAGGCAACACAAAAGAAACAGGCAGCCAGATGAAGGTGTGTGCGATATACAACATACGGTTCACTCGGATGAACTGTTTTTGATTAGGCAACACAAAAGAAATAGTCAGCCAGATCAAGTTGTGTGCGATATACGCATGCGGTTCATCGGCCCTTGTCGTCAGTGTGTGACCTCTGTGGCAACCGTTCGCTGCCCAGGCGCCTCTTCATGTACCGTGGCAATCGTCCACCGACTCTTCGCCATTGCCTCTCGATTTGGAATTGTTGTCGCACGCTCTTCCTCCCTCCTCCATTTGCCTTCACCTTTCCTTCTGCCATTGTTCGATCGTCTTCTCCATGGAGGGAATAGGCTAGAAACAACCCTGTTATTCTTGCCCCGATCTGAATGATGACACGGTGGAGGAACTCATTGATCGGTGCGACGTCATCACCTCGGCTAGCATGGTAGGTTCATTCAAGACCATTCTCGACTCAACTAATAACATCATTACAAGGAACCCAAGGGTCCAATAGTGGTTTTATATCCCCTATCTTCTTCGCCGTGACCCTGCTGACTAGCGCAGGGACGAGGGAAGCCTCGCCTTGTGCAAGTTGATGCCACTTGATAATGATACGTATGATGTTAAGATGCCATCGCTTGAGGGCAAGGCTTGGGCAGGCGCAAATGGAGATTGGGTTGTTTATATTGGGTACAACTACGAGTGGGAACTTGTGAATGTGTACACTCGTCACTGGGTTCCACTTCCAAAAATCTCAGACGACTGCCTAGAGGTTGAGTACACCGGTATTCTACATGAGTTCAAATACAATCATGGTGACTATTGTCTATGGAAGATAGCAATTTGACGAGTTCCCAACCGCTCTTGGGATTACCTGAACTATGAAGTTGTTGCTATCTTCGACAAGCTTGTTGCCGTCCTTACTTCCACGCCTCGATGGATATTGCTCAAAAATCAATTTCTATACACGGATGAGTACTATGATGCAATTCAATACGAGGGTCTTGTGTTTGCTGCCACCACTCGTGGCACTGTTTTTGCATGGGATCCTGATGCTTTCGGTATGTTTGTCTTCCACTGTAATTATAATTGTTTCATCCGCATGCATGTGGGTTAGCTAGTTTCCCTTTACTAATTAACCTTCTTGTGTTTCCAAGGTCCTATGAACATTCCACCACCTATACTTGAAATTTTTTATAACCAAGGGGGAGATGACGATGCTGATGATCACGAGCATGAGGACGAGAAGGACCCATATACTCAGTGGCCCTGGCAACTTATTCCGATGGATCACCTCTTCTTGTCTGTATACAGGGCACTGCTGATGTTACTAAGGAAGGAGGTGCTGTCTCGCATGGTTGCACTCTCTGGACCTATTCCAACATCCGTTGTAGGGTATTCTGGATGGATACTAGTGTACTAGCACCAACACCTTCTCCCTGGTTCATTATTGAATGTCTTGGAGGAAACTCGCTCTTCCTTCGACAAAACTATCCAATGATGGTGGAAGGCGATCCAGCTGATGTAGACACAATGTTACTACCATTTATGAGAAGCAACTGTATCTATACCTTGGACATTGCTATGCTTCCCTACCGTCCCAATATGGGTCCTGACATAGGCTGCTTCAGCCTGGATGATAAGTCCTACGTTGGTCTCGAGATTGACAGTAGCTGGCCCTTCCCAGAGAATCACTTCTGGTTCAAAGCAAGCGTTTCCAATGCCGACGACTGGTTGAGCTGAAGTTCATTTCATCACTTTGTTATTTGTTGTGTGAGAAAAACTTTACTTTACTAGAATGTTTTGTTGGAAATGATCTATAATCCAACGTGTATCCCATTAGTCATTGTGGGTGTATGACTTGTTGTATGTAACCAATGGTACATTTGCATATGCGTCCATCAACTCACGCCTGCTAGTGGTGTCCATATGAACAATGCTAGTGATTTTAGTTGCAAAAATTAGATAGTGCTAGTGATTTTTAGCTGCATATTTTGACAAATCGTAGTGTTACAAGGTTGACAATGACAAATGGCAATGTTACTAGATAAACAAATGTCAGTATTTCCAGTTTGACAAATGGCAACATACCCAAAATGACAGATATGCAAATCTTACCCAATTGTTTGTGCGTGGTTGCACACGGGTCATGCAAAACAACTGTTTGCGTTGAAGGGATGCAGAAATCCTACTCGACACATTTTCCCTTGGCTTCCTGGGGAAGCTATCGGTTTGCATACGGGTGTTCTAACTAAAATGTTTGCGATGAGTGTTTTATATTTAAAAACCATTGACGTTTTTTCAAAAGAAAATCCTTTGATAAGTCTGTACGTTAAGAGAGAGAAACGCAAGTTAGTTCAAACCATATCTTTCATTCAGTCACACTGCGAATTTATATTCATATGATCGAGAATTCGAGATACAGTATTAAACCGCCAAAAAACTATTTCCGGCAGCGGCGGAGGCGGCCTGTCGCATCGTTGTTGTCGTCCTCCGGGATGCCGTTATTGAAGTCTTCAAGGCAGCACAAAATGTTCTTCACTTGTAAATCAAACATCATGTTGTCGTGCGATCAACGAGCGGGGTGCGGGAGGACGACAACTGGTGCCCTTGAGAGGTAGCGGTCGACGGCAGCGTCCCATGCCACTGAGGGGGGTGCGGGCATGGGCACGGGTGCGGCAGGTGCAGCCAAATGCACGGGGACCGCCGCCGCGGTGGGTGGAGGGGAGCGCACAGGCAGGGACCCGGGCACGGCGGGTGCAGCCAAACGCACGGGGGCCGCCGTCATGGTGGGTGGAGGGGCGCGCACGGGCACGGGTACGGTCGCTGGCGCTGGCATGTACATGAGCTCGAGCGGGTCCGTGGAGACCTCGCTGACACCCGCGACTTCCAGCTCTGCGATAGTGCTTGGCGACCAGCCCGTCAATGCTATGGGGATGGCGCTGGCGCGGGCTCATTCTGGGCCATGTCCATGAGGCCCCATTCCTCCTTATTTTCTATCTCCTCCGGCTCGGAGACGATTTCACCAAACTTGAAGACTAGTGGCAGATGATCATTCTGCGCCATGGCGTTTGTGGAGGTCTGCGGGAGGGAGGGGAATTGGAGGCAACCAGCAAGGCCGCCCATATTAAACAGCGGGTCGGGAGCCATTAATGGAGAGGAAGGCGGGCGCCATTAATTGGAAGCTCGTCCTAGTGAGCCTGCGCAACGTACACCTCGCACGCTTCCCGGTGAGCCTACACATTGGAGGACAACTTGCACGCCTCTCGGCCAGCCTGCACTCCAGACTGCGCTCGCACGCCTCCCATTCAATCAAGATCAAGCAGCTGTCCGCACGGCACCTCCTACAGCCATTAAAACCAAGATACATGGCGTCACGTGAATGGTTAACAGAAGGCATGTGGTTTGAATTATACAAACGTTTGAGATATTAAAGTGGCAGCTATTTTTTCAAAATGCCTTTGTTGGCTGTCATTATTCGAGTGCATTTTCTTTCAAGATGACACGAAAAATGCCACAACATGTCGGGTGCCATTCCATGATAGCATGCCAAGTTTCATGAATTTCAGGCGAGTTTTGGATTTACGAGAATTTAAAAACAAGGCATATCAATGTTTTGCCGGTAATCAACTGTGCCCTGGTATTTGAAGTTCATTCCCATTTCTTGCATGGGACCTAAGCATGCACCCAAGGACACAGATTTGTTTTTCCAACCAATTTATATGCACCGGAGCATGTGCATGTAGTTCAAATTTGAATTATGCACATAAATGCATTGAAAACTTAGTTAATGCATAAAAATGTCCAAACGAACCCCGAAAAATCCCAAACATTAACACAACACTCCTGTTGTTCTATGTTGACACGAGAAAATTTTTGAAAGCAATAAGAGGCAATGGATATCGTTTCGTCCCCAAAGGTGGGACGTTCCCTACTGAAACCATCATGCTTGTTGTGAGAAGCTCTGGTTTGTGAGAAGCATATACCCGAACCTGCCCCAAATGGGACAAATTTTTTACCATGGCATGTTGATACCGTTCCATGGTAGCATGCCAAGTTTCATGAATTTCAGACTAGTTTTGGATTTACTAGAATTTAAAAACCAGGCATCTCAACATTTTGCCGGCAATCAACAGTGCCCTAGTGTTTGAATTTCATTCCCAACTCTTGCATGGGACCTAGAAATTCACCCCAAGGACACAGATTAGATTTTTCAACCAACTTTAGTGCATTGGAGCATGTGCTTGTAGTTCAAATTTGAATTATGCACATAAAATGCCTAGAAAACCCAGTTAATGCATAAAAAGTCCAAACAAACCCCAAAAAACACAAAAATTGACACAACACTCCTGTTGTTCTATGTTGACACTAGAATTTTTTTGAAAGAAGTAAGAGGCAATGGATATCGTTTCGTCCCCAAAGGTGGGACGTTCCCTATGGAAACCATCATGCTTGTTGTGAGAAGCTCTGGTTTGTGAGAAGCTTATACCCGAACCTGCCCCAAATGGGACAACTTTTTTACCACGGCATGTTGATGCCGCTCCATGATAGCATGCCAAGTTTCATGAATTCCAGACGAGTTTTGGATTTACTAGAATTTAAAAACCAGGCATCTCAATGTTTTGCTGGCAATCAACAGTCCCTGGTGTTTGAATTTCATTCACATCTCTTCCATGGGACCTAGAAATTCACCCAAGGACACTGATTAGATTTTTCAACCAACTTTAGTGCATTGGAGCATCTGCTTGTAGTTCAAATTTGAATTATGCACATAAAATGCCTAGAAAACCCAGTTAATGTATAAAAATTTCCAAACGAACCTTGAAAAATTCATTCCCATTTCTTGCATGGGACCTAAGCATGCACCCAAGGACACACATTTGATTTTTCAACCAATCTATATGCACTGGAGCATGTGCATGTAGTTCAAATTTGAAGTATGCACATAAATGCATTGAAAACTCAGTTAATGCATAAAATGTCCAAACGAACCCCGAAAAATCACAAAAATTGACACAACACTCCTGTTGTTCTATGTTGACACGAGAAAAAATTTGAAATCAATAAGAGGCAATGGATATCGTTTTGGCCCCAAAGGTGGGACGTACGTTCCCTACCGAAACCATGAGGCTTGTTGTGAGAAGCTCTGGTTTGTGAGAAGCATATACCCAAACCTGCCCGAAATGGTAGAAAATTTTTACCACGGCATGTTGATGCCACTCCATAATAGCATGCCAAGTTTCATGAATTTCAGACGAGTTTTGGATTTACTAGAATTTAAAAAACAAGCATCTCAATGTTTTGCCGGCAATCAACGGTGCCCTGGTGTTTGAAATTCATTCCCATTTCTTGCATGGGACCTAAGCATGCACCCAAGGACATAGATTTGATTTTTCAACCAATTTATATGCACTAGAGCATGTGCATGTAGTTCAAATTTGAATTATGCACATAAATGCATTTGAAAACTCAGTTAATGCATAAAAATGTCCAAACAAACCCCGAAAAATCACAAAATTTGACACAACTCCTGTTGTTCTATGTTGACACGAGAAAAAAGTTGAAAGCAATAAGAGGCAATGGATATCGTTTCGTCCCCAAAAGTGGGATGTTCCCTATCGAAACCATCAGGCTTGTTGTGAGAAGCTCTGGTTTGTGAGAAGCTTATACCTGAACCTGCCCCAAATGGGACAACTTTTTTACCACGGCATGTTGATGCCGCTCCATGATAGCATGCCAAGTTTCATGAACTTCAGACGAGTTTTGGATTTACTATAATTTAAAAACCAGGCATCTCAATGTTTTGCCGGCAATCAACGGTGCCCTGGTGTTTGAATTTCATTCCCATCTCTTGCAAGGGACCTAGAAATTCACCCAAGGACACACATGTGATTTTTCAACCAACTTTACTGCATTGGAGCATGTGCTTGTAGTTCAAATTTGAATTATGCACATAACATGCCTTGAAAATCAAGTTAATGTATAAAAAATGCCAAACAAACCCTGAAAAATTCCAAGATTAAACACAACACTCCTGTTGTTCTATGTTGACACTAGAATTTTTTTTGAAAGCAATAAGAGGCAACGGATATCGTCCCGTCCCCAATGGTGGTACGTTCCCTTTCGAAACCATCATGCTTGTTGTGAGAAGCTCTGGTTTGTGAGAAGCTTATACCAAAACCTGCCCCAAACGGGACAAAATTTTCACGATGGCATGTTGATACCGCTCCATTATAGCATGCCAAGTTTCATGAATTTTGGATGATTTTTGGATTTACTAGAATTTAAAAACCAGGTATCTCAATGTTTTGCCGGCAATCAATAGTGCCGTGGTGTTTGAAATTCATTCTCATCTCTTGCATGGGACCTAGAAATTCACCCAAGGACACACATGTGATTTTCCAACCAACTTTGGTGCATTGGAGCATGACAGCATGTACTTGTAGTTCAAATTTGAATTATGCACATAAAATGCCTAGAAAACCCAGTTAATGTATAAAAAGGCTAAACGAACCCCGAAAAATTAATTCCCATTTCTTGCATGGGACCTAAGCATGCACTGGAGGACACAGATTTGATTTTTCAACCAATTTGTATGCACCGGAGCATGTGCATGTAGTTTAATTTTGAATTGTGCACCTGAAATGGCTATAAAACCAGTTTAATGTATAAAATGCCCAAACGAACCCTGAATAATTCCAATTCTTTTACGACACACATATAGTTGCACGTTCACTGCAGATAAAAGGTCTAGCAATTCAAACAACGTTCATTGCTGATGTGACCCCATTTTGTAATTCAAATCAAGTAGATCACACACAGTTTATTGTCACCAACCATGTGAGATGTAGTACAAAATATCTTGGAGCACTGTTGGTGTATAGTACGCCTATGGCTTACGCGAGAAGGTGCGTCGGCCACAGTCCACAACCGGCGTGTCAAGCACACTAGCTCGCTCCCCAAAAACTCCCGCCTTTGCATCCCTCGCAATCTGGAAAATATCTACCGCCTGGAAGGTTTTAATGTTCGATAGCACACGATTAGTATGTGCGGACCGTGTGCGATCTTTGTTACTCCCGCTCTGCTTCAGTCCCTTGATTCAAATTTTTAGTAGCCCCGGCATTTTACTCCCGCCTCTGCATCCCTCGCAATCTCAAAAATACCTGCTCGACCTTGATCCAAATTTTCGGTAGCCCCGCCTTGTTACTCTCGCCTAGTAAAATTTTCAGTTGTCGTAGTATTTCCTCAAACACAACCTTGCCCCCCCCCCCGCCCCCCTCCACACACACCTCAAAACCTCCGCTCACACAGACACACACAACCCTCGAAACCATTGGTAGGTCGCCACCATCGCCGGCGCCTCCATCCTCAACCTCTGCCTGTGTGCTAGGGAGCTCAAGGAGCCAATTGCCAAAAATAGGTTTGTCACGGCCTTTTCACCCGACGCCGGCGAGGAGGCCGCCAAGGTGTCCCCATCGTCCTCCGCGGGCCCGATCTGCCGTTTCCGGTCCCCCGGTCTGCCTGCCGCCGTGCCCCTACGCCAGTTAGAGGACTACCCTGTCCTCCCTCGGACCCGGAAGCCGACGAAGTCCTACCTCAGGATCCGGCAGCGGTGGTGGGGGAAGTGGGTCACCGAGATTATATATCGAGAGACCCACACCCGTCGGTGGCTCGGTAGCTTCCACACGGCCAAGCTCACGGCCATGGAGTACGACCGCTGGCAGGTCCGCTACCATGACGCGGCGACTAGGCTCAATTTCCCCTTCGACACGCATTGTTATTCATATTTCCTAGAGGTAATATTAAAGTTGTTATTTATATTTCCTTATATCATGATAAATGTTTATTATTCATGCTAGAATTGTATTAACCGGAAACTTAGTACATGTGTGAATACATAGACAAACAGAGTGTCCCTAGTATGCCTTTACATGACTAGCTCGTTAATTAAAGATGGTTAAGTTTCCTAGGCATGGACATGTGTTGACATTTGATGAACGGGATCACATCATTAGAGAATGATGTGATGGACAAGACCCATCCGTTATCTTACCACTATGATTGTTTAGTTTATTGTTATTGCTTTCTTCATGACTTATACATGTTCCTATGACTATGAGATTATGTAACTCCCGAATACCGGAGGAACGCTTAGTGTGCTATCAAACGTCAAAATGTAACTGTGTGATTATAAATATGCTCTATAGGTGTCTCCGATGGTGTTTGTTGAGTTGGCATAGATCAAGATTAGGATTTGTCACTCCGATTGTCGGAGAGGTATCTCTGGACCCTCTCGGTAATGCACATCACTATAAGCCTTGCAAGCAATGTGACTAATGAGTTAGTCATGAGATGATGCATTACGGAGCGAGTAAAGAATTTTGCCGATAACGAGATTGAACTAGGTATTGAGATACCGACGATCGAATCTCGGGCAAGTAACATACAGATGACAAAGGGAACAACGTATTATGTTATGCGGTTTGACCGATAAAGATCTTCGTATAATATGTAGGAACCAATATGAACATCTAGGTTCCGCTATTGGTTATTGACCGGAGGTGAGTCTCGGTCATGTCTACATAGTTCTCGAACCCGTAGGGTCCGCACGCTTAACATTCGATGACGATCGGTATTATGAGTTTATGTTTTTTGATGTACTGAATGTAGTTCGGAGTCCCAGATCTGATCACGGACATGATGAAGAGTCTCGAAATGGTCGAGACGTAAAGATCTATATATTGGAAGGCTATATTCGGACATCAGAAAGGTTCCGAGTGATTCGGGTATTTTTCGAAGTACCGGAGAGTTACGGGAATTCAACGGGGGAAGTAGTGGGTCTTAATGGGCCATACGGGAAAGGAGAGAAGGGCCTCAATGGGTGGCTGCCCCCCTGGACTGGTTTGAATTGGACTAGGAGGGGGCGGCGCCCCCCTCCTCCTCCTTCCATCCTTCTCCTAATAGGAATAGGAAAGAGGAGGGGAATCCTACTTGGACTAGGGAGTCCTAGTAGGATTCCCCACACCTAGCGCGCGCCCCTAGGGCCGTCCACATCTTCCCTCCCCTCCTTTATATATGTGGCTAGGGGGCACCCCATAGACACACAAGTTGATTGTTTAGCCATGTGCGGTGCCCCCTCCACAGATTTCCACCTCGGTCATATTGTTGTAGAGCTTAGGCGAAGCCCTGTGTCGGTAACTTCATCATCACCGTCATCACGCCATCATGCTGACAAAACTCTCCTTCGACCTCAGCTGGATCTAGAGTTCGTGGAACGTCACTGAGCTGAACGTGTGCAGATCGCGGAGGTGTCGTATGATACGTTTCCGTCGTATCTACTTTTCCAAACACTTTTGCCCTTGTTTTGGACTCTAACTTGCATGATTTGAATGGAACTAACCCGGACTATGACGCCCCAAGACCGGAGCTTCAGACGCCTTCCAAGTTTTTTCCGAGTTTCGTCGTGTGTGTTGTTGGTTTGATTGCATTCATCCTTGCATCATGAGCTTTGCATCATGTCATTTAATTTTTAAAACTCAACCAATTAAATTGCATGGATCTTCAGTCCATTTAAACCGAGGGAATTCACATGGTGATTCTCTTTATAACATATCCTCCCAATATTAGGGAGCTATAATAAAATATTCCAATAATTTGGAATTACCTTTAACACACACGAAACATAAATTCCCAATGCCTTTGTTATCTCATCTCTTTTGGTCTCCATTTAAATTGCTTCCAAATTCAAATAGTTTGAGGGTTATTCAAACTTTTTTGAATTTGTATATTCTAAACTCTCTCTGACCTTTTTTCATTATTTCTCTATATTTTTCTGTCTCAGGAAAAGTTATGTCACGTGTGGATATTCCACTCCTAGCCTTCCATTCTTTTCTTCTAAGTTTTTTTCCTATTCTATAAAAATTATAAAGGAAAGAATTTGGAGGGAGAGAGAGAGCAGCACAGCCAGTTCCCCTGCTCCCCTTGTTCCCCAGGCCGGCCGAGTCTTTTCCCTCCTAAGGCCCATCCAGCGGCAGCGAGGCCTAACCTTAACCTTCCCCGCTCAATCCCGTGGCCTCTTCCTCATCTCCACCCCGCCGCCAGGAGCCCTGCGCCCGATTTCCATCGCCATGTTCTTCCTCGCAGCGTCGCACGCACGCATCGAGCCAGGAGAGCCATCCTGCTCGACCCCCCTCATCTCCCTCAACCCCTTCTCCTTCCCGAGGCCGCCGTCGGCTCCCCAAAGCTCTCCTCTCAGCCAGCCTCCTTCCTCCATGGCACCTCCTTGCGCCCGAAGCCCGTGGTCCGGCGCCCGCACATCGCCCCGTCGAGCTCCGTCCATCCCTTCTCCTTGGGTTCGTCTCCAGCGCCGCGTCGCCAGGGACGCCGAGCGCCACCGCGCAACCCCGCCGGTGACCTCGACCTCCAGCGCGGCCCCTTGGCCTCCTCCTCGTCGCTTGGTCGCCGTCCCACCGCGTCCTCCCAATCCTCCGTGGCCGTGTGCCGCTCCGGCTGGCAAGCCCATGCTCCGGTGCCGCGCCGCTGCGACCAGGAGCTCCTCGCCCCAACACACCCCTGGCCATGCTTCTCCTCCTTGCACCATGGCCTTGGCCCCTCTGCTCCGTCTGTCGCCTCTGCTGCCCTCCCCGACATCCTGCTCGACCTCTCTGTGGGCCACGGACGTGTGCTGTAGCCTGCCTTCCTGCTACCCACCCGAGGCCTCCTTGGTTTTGCTTCGATTTGGATTCGACCGGCAAGTTCCTCTTCATAGAATGTCCACACGACCGCAACCAGGACCTTGTTCTGCTACATTTTGGTCACGCCGAGTTCCTCGAACGCCACCGATGCCTAGTATGTCTCAAGACCCGGACCGACAAGTACCACGACGCCCGGATCCCTCGGATCCATCAAGTTCGACTACCTTCTTGTGTACCACTACCGTCGCCCCGAAGACGCTGGAGTCATCAAGTACCTCTCCGAACGAACGTGAACGACTACTGTCGCAAGAACGAGACCGGCAAGTCCGAAGACCCCAAGTACCACGACACCGATGACATGAACATCTACGAAAAGTGTACGACTACGCGATGTGACGCCAAGTTTGATGACGACCGTGTACCACTACCGCTCCTCGAACATGAACGCCTACTTCCTCTTTGACTCATGAACCTCTACTCCACTATGATCCGCGAGTACCACTACTTCCGCTACTATCGAACCCAATCCGCTCCGAAAATGAACGCTTCAAAGGTATAACCATCGGAACGACACCCGTAGACCGAATGCATGTGTTGTATGAGATGGACTCTAACCGGGATCACCCCACCATCTTTTGCACGCTCCCTCCACACTTCCTTTGCACCGGTATCTCCATGAGCTACCGGAAACGTTATGTTGTCGTGGCAACATTTTTGGATTCGTTCCCGTGGCCCCTTTTCCTTCCGCCATGGCGACAAATGCTCCATATCATGCTCTTATCAACTTTTTCATAAAATTGCGTAAACTTGCATATGCCATCCGCATCATGATAATAACATTTAAAATGTTTTAAATTGTTGTTTGCATTAAATTGCTAATTGCATATGGGGATCTACCGGATTTGTTGTTTGTTATATCCGACCCCATTTAAATTGTTTAGATAGTATAGTTTTGTTATTCTTCACCTCTTGCCATGCTAACCAACATTTAATTTTGTTGAGTACTTAAACGGGAGAGAACTAAATAAGTCATGTGGTGTTTCGTCAATATGAAATTGTTGCATATTGAGCTCCACTTAACTTGTAGTGTTGTTTGTGCCCTTTGCCATGCCATGCCTCATTAAACCGGACGTGCATCATACTTGGTTGTGCATCATGCCATGTTTATGTGATGCTTGTTTACTATGTTTCTTGCTTCTTTCCGGGTTGCTTCTCTCGTTGGCTTCGGTTTCGTTCCAGAGTTGTGAGGATTCGTTCGACTACGTCCGTTTGTCTTCTTCATGGGCTTGTTCTTCTTCCTTGCAGGATTTCAGGCAAGATGACCATACCCTCGAAATCACTTCTATCTTTGCTTGCTAGTTGCTCGCTCTATTGCTATGCCGCGATACCTACCACTTGCTATATCATGCCTCCCATATTGCCATGTCAAGCCTCTAACCCACCTTTCCTAGCAAACCGTTGTTTGGCTATGTTACCGCTTTTGCTCAACCCCTCTTATAGCGTTGTTAGTTGCAGGTGAAGATGAAGTTTGTTCCATGTTTGGAACATGGATATTGTTGGGATATCACTATATATATATATTGTTTAATTAATGCATCTATATACTTGGTAAAGGGTGGAAGGCTCGGCCTTATGCCTGGTGTTTTGTTCCACTCTTGCCACCCTAGTTTCTGTCATACCGGTGTTATGTTCCTTGATTTTGCGTTCCTAACGCGGTTGGGTGTTATGGGAACCCCTTGACAGTTCACTTTGAATAAAACTCCTCCAGCAAGGCCCAACCTTGGTTTTACATTTGCCTAACAACCTATACCTTTCCCTTGGGAGTAATTAACCCGAGGGTCATCTTATTTTAACCCCCCCCCCCCAGGCTAGTGCTTCTCCAAGTGTTGGTCCGAACTAGAGCACCGTGTGGGACCGTCCCTTGGCAACTTGGGTTATGTTGGTACCTGTACGCTTAGCTTATCCGGTGTTGCCCTGAGAACGAGATATGTGCAGCTCCTATCGGGATGTCGACGCATCGGGCGGTCTTGCTGGTCTTGTTTTACCATTGTAGAAATGTCTTGTAACCGGGATTCCGAGTCTGATCGGGTCTTCTCGGGAGAAGGAATATCCTTCATTGACCGTGAGAGCTTGTGATGAGCTAAGTTGGGACACCCCTACAGGGTTTGAACTTTCGAAAGCCGTGCCCACGGTTATGGGTAGATGGGAATTTGTTAATGTCCGGTTGTAGAGAACTTGACATTTAACTTAATTAAAATGCATCAACCGCGTGTGTAGCCGTGATGGTCTCTTTCCGGTGGAGTCCGGGAAGTGAACATGGTCCTTGTGTTATGCTTGGACGTAAGTAGTTTCAGGATAACTTCTTGATCACTTCTAGTTCACGACCGTTGCTTTGCTTCTCTTTTCGCTCTTATTTGCGTATGTTAGCCACCATATATGCTTAGTGCTTGCTGCAGCTCCACCTCACTACCTTTTTCCTACCCATAAGCTTAAATAGTCTTGATCTCGCGGGTGTGAGATTGCTGAGGCCTCGTGGCTCATAGATACTTCCAAATAGTTGTAGGTGCCGATGATACCAGTGCAGATGACACAACTGAGCTCAAGTGGGAGCTCGATGAAGATCGTGTTTGTTGTGTCATTCCGTTTCCTTTTGATCAGTAGTGGAGCCCAGTTGGGACGATCGGGGATCTAGCATTAGGGGTGGTCTTTCTTTATTTTTGGTTCCGTAGTCGGACCTTGATTATATTCTGGATGATGTATGTTATATTTATGTATTATGTGAAGTGGCGATTCTAAGCCAACTCTTTATCCCTTTCTTATTCAGTACATGGGATTGTGTGAAGATTACCCCTCTTGCGACATGCCTACCATGCGGCTATGCCTCTAAGTCATGCCCCGACACGTGGGAGATATAGCCGCATTGTGGGTGTTACACGGACTGACGCTGTTTTCAGCAGAATTGCCATTGTGTTATTTATGTGCAGAAACAAAAGTTCTTGGAATGAGCTGAAACTCCATGGAGATTATTTTTGGAAATAATAAAAAAATACTGGCAAAGAATCAAGGCTAGGGGGCCCACACCCTAGCCATGAGGGTGGGGGCGCGCCTGCCCCCCTGGGTGCCCCCTACCTCGTGGGCCCCCTGGAGCTCCACCGACGTCAACTCCAACTCCATATATTTGTGTTTGGGGAGAAAAAATCAATGAAAAGGATTCATCACCTTTTATGATACGGAGCCGCCGCCAATCCCTAAACTCTCTCGGGAGGGCTGATCTGGAGTCCGTTTGGGGCTCCGGAGAGGGGAATCCGTCACCGTCATCATCATCAACCATCCTCCATCAGCAATTTCATGATGCTCACTGCCGTGCGTGAGTAATGCCATCATAGGATTGCTGGACGGTGATGGGTTGGATGAGATTTATCATGTAATCGAGTTAGTTTTGTTAGGGTTTGATCCCTAGTATCCACTATGTTCTGAGATTGATGTTCCTATGACTTTGCTATGCTTAATGCTTGTCACTAGGGCCCGAGTGCCATGATTTTAGATCTGAACCTATTATGTTTTCATGAATATATGTGAGTTCTTGATCCTATCTTGCAAGTCTATAGTCACCTACTATGTGTTATGATCCGGCAACCCGAAGTGACAATAATCGGGACCACTCCCGGTGATGAACGTAGTTTGAGGAGTTCATGTATTCACTATGTGTTAATGCTTTGGTCCGGTACTCTATTAAAAGGTGGCCTTAATATCCCTTAGTTTCTGCTAGTACCCCGCTGCCACGGGAGGGTAGGACAAAATATTTCATGCAAGTTCTTTTCCATAAGCATGTATGACTATATTCGGAATACATGCCTACATTACATTGATGAACTGGAGCTTGTTCTGTGTCACCCTAGGTTATGACTGTTACATGATGAACCACATCCCGCATAATTCTCTATCACCGATCCAATGCCTACGAGCTTTTCACATATTGTTATTTGCTTATTTATTTTTCCATTGCTATTGTTATCATCACTACAAAATACCAAAAATATTACTTTTGCTACCGTTACCTTTTGCTACTGTTACCACTACTATCATATTACTTTCCTACTAAACACTTGTTGTAGATATTAAGTTTACAGGTGTTGTTGAATTGACAACTCAACTGCTACTACTTCAGAATATTCTTTGGCTCCCCTTGTGTCGAATCAATAAATTTGGGTTGAATACTCTACCTTCGAAAACTGTTGCGATCCCCTATACTTGTGGGTTATCAAGACTATTTTCTGGCGCCGTTGCCGGGGAGCATAGCTCTATTCTTTGAGTCACTCGAGATTTATATCTGCTGGTCACTATGAAGAACTTGAAAGACGCAAAAACAAAAATTTATCCCTCAGCTACGAGGGGAGGTAAGGAATGGCCATCTAGCTCTGCACTTGATTCGCCTTCTATTTTGTGTAAGCTTGCGACACCTAAATGTGCTTCTGTTATTAATTCTGATATGTCGCATATTATTGATGATGCCACTTCTGCTATGCATGATACTTATGATGAAACTACTTCTATGCTTGATACTATTGTGCCACTTGGTGAATTTCTTGATGAACAACTTGCTAGGGCTAGAGAGAATAAAATTATTGATAATGATAATATTGATGAAAGTGATGATGAAGGCTCTCCTAATAAATATGAATTGCCTGTTGTGCCTGAGGGCTATGTTATGGATGAAGAAACTAAAAGAGACTTTCTTGCATGCAATAATAGAAGTGATCTTAAGAAATTATTAGCTAAGCTTAAACAAAAAACTCTGAATGCTAGAATGAAATATGATCCTGCTTATGCTACTTCACCTATCTTTGTTACTAATAAGGATTATGAATTCTCTATTGATCCTGATATAATTACTTTGGTTGAATCTGGTCCTTTTTATGGCTATGAATCTGAAACTATTGTGGTACATCTTACTAAATTAAATGATATAACCACCCTGTTCACTAATGATGAGAGAACTCGCTACTTTTATATCCTTAAAATATTTCCGTTCTCATTAAAGGGTGATGCTAAGATATGGTTTAATTCTCTTGATCCTGGTTGTGTGTGTAGTCCCCAGGATATGATTTATTACTTCTGTGCTAAATATTTCCCTGCTCATAAGAAACAAGCTGCCTTAAGGGATATATATAATTTTGTGCAAATTGAAGAAGAGAGTCTCGCACAAGCTTGCGGGAGGCTTCTCCAATTACTTAATGCTTTGCCTGATCATCCTCTTAAGAAAAATGAAATACTTGATATCTTTTATAATGGACTAACCGATGCATCCAGAGACCACCTGGATAGTTGTGCTGGTTCTGTTTTCAGGGAAAGAACACCGGATGAAGCTGAAATTCTATTGAATAATATGTTGACAAATGAAAATAATTGGACAATTCCTGAGCCAGGTCCTGAGCCAACTCCTGAGCCTATTCCTAAACCAACTCCAAATAAAAGAGGTGTTCTATTTCTTAGTCCTGAAGATATGCAAGAGGCAAAGAAATCTATGAAAGAAAAAGGGTATTAAAGCTGAAGATGTTAAGAATTTATCTCCTATTGAAGAAATACATGGTCTTAATTTACCGCCTGTTGAAGAAATATATGGTTTTAATCCATCACCTATTGAAGAAACACATGGTCTTGATAACCTGACACAGGTAGTAAAGGTAAATTCTCTCTATAGATATGATAAAGCTGAAATCCCTCCTACTAAGTTTGCTAGCCAATGTTTGGATGAGTTTGATAACTTTATGGTTAGGCAAGAAGACTATAATGCTTACTTTGGTAGACAATTGAAACAAAATGCTTATATGATTGAACACTTGGGTGATTATATGTCTAGAGTTAAAGGTGAACTTAAACTCATTAGTAAACATGCTTCTATGGTTACCACACAAGTAGAACAAGTACTTAAAGCTCAGAATGATTTGCTCAATGAATTAAATGGTAAGAAAAATGATAATGTTGTTAGAGTTATGACTAGAGGTGGTAAAATGACCCAAGAACCTTTGTATCCTAAGGGCCATCCTAAGAGAATTGAGCAAGATTCTCAGAGAAATAATATAGATGCACCTAGTCCTTCTAAGAGGAAGAAAAAGAAAAATGATAGAACTTTGCATGCTTCTAGTGAACCTGTTATTGACACACCTGAGAATCTCAATGATATCTCTATTTCTGATGCTGAAACACAATCTGGTAATGAACATGAAACTAGTTATAATGTTAATAATGATGTTCATGTTGATGCTCAACCTAGTAATGACAATGATGTAGGGATTGAACCTGTTGTTGATCTTGATAACCCACAATCAAAGAATCAACGTTATGATAAAAGAGACTTTGTTGCTAGGAAACACGGTAAGGAAAGAGAGCCTTAGGTTCAAAAACCCATGCCTTTTCCTCCTAAGCCATCCAAGAAAAAGGATGATGAGGATTTTGAGCGCTTTGCTGAAATGATTAGACCTATCTTTTTGCGTATGGGTTTGACTGATATGCTTAAAATGAATCCTTATGCTAAGTACAAGAAAGATATTGTTACTAATAAAAGAAAGATACCAGAAGCTGAAATTTCCACCATGCTTGCTAATTATACTTTTAAGGGTGGAATACCTAAGAAACTAGGAGATCCAGGAGTACCAACTATACCATGCTCCATTAAAAGAAACTATGTTAAAACTGCTTTATGTGATCTTGGAGCCGGTGTTAGTGTTATGCCTCTCTCTTTATATCGTAGACTTGATTTGAATAAGTTGACACCTACTGAAATATCTTTGCAAATGGCTGATAAATCAACTGCAATACCTGTCGGTATTTGTGAGGATGTGCTTGTTGTGGTTGCAAACGTTACTATTTTAACGGACTTTGTTGTTCTTGATATTCTCGAGGACGATAGTATGTCTATTATTCTTGGAAGACCTTTTTTGAATACTGCAGGGGCTGTTATTGATTGCAACAAAGGCAATGTCACTTTTCATGTTAATGGTAATGAGCATATGGTACACTTTCCGAGGAAACAACCTCAAGTCCACAGTATCAATTCTATTGGAAAAATTCCAACAATTACTATTGGAGGTTTTGAATTTCCTCTTCCTACTGTCAAGAAGAAATATGATATTCTTATTGTTGGGGATGTGCATATCCCCGGTTAGGTAACCTAGTGTTATTCGAAAATTCTCCGGTTCCATGTTACTCGGAATGAGTTTGTTAACAAGACCTAATCAACCTTGTTAGTGGATTCCTTTTGATGAGCATGAGATGGATGAATTTAGAAAACACAACTCTCTGTACCCTCTTTTCACTTTCTATTATTTATATTAAATAAAGCAAAAATAGTAATTTATGTCTGTTTTCTGAATTATCCATGCAATAAAAAAATACCCCAAAAATAAAAGTTCTCCAAATGCCCTGAAAATTAAATATGATTTTTTCTGGAATATTTGAGAATATGTGGCACTAAGAACACAATAGCGGGAGCAAGCACCTGACCACGAGGGTCCACGGCGCGCCCACCCCCCTGGGCGCACCCTCTGCCTCGGGGGCCCATGGTGGCTCCCCTCCACTTATTCTTGCACCCACACACTTCTTCTTCCTCCCAAAAAATCACCATCCAGCTCAAGCACGAGTTCTAGCTCATTTTGCTGCGATTTTCGATCTCCTTGCTCAAAGCACCTCTCACAAAACTGCTTTGGGGGATTGTTCCTTGGTATGTGACTCCTCCATTGGTCCAATTAGTTTTTGTTCTAGTGCTTTATTCATTGCAAATTTGTGCTGCCTAGGTGACCATGTTCTTCAGCTTGCATGTCAAATTTATATGGTTCCAAGTAGTTCTAATGCATGATATAGGCTCTAGGCACTTGTAGGAGTAGTTGCTATCAATTTTGTTGAGTTTGGTTTACTTTTATTTGAAGTTACTAAAAAATTCAGAAATTTTTTAGAGGAAAAATATGCTTAGGAAAATGTACCAAGGTGGTTCTTCAAGGAAACAAGGACCCAGGCTTGCAATCCGTGATGCTGATGATGAGCCACCAAGGGACACTCCAGTGCGGCCTTGTGAATGGCCTTCAGAGGACTTCATGGATCGAGCAGGAATTAAGGAAGAATTTAACGCATATTTGCGTAACGCTGATCTTGTGAGCTTCGAGGCAGAAAAGTGCCGTCAGTACCACTATCTCACTAGTTCCTTTGTGAGGAGGTTTGAATTTTCATCTTCACGCAATTCTCAAACTGTCCTGTTTGATCTTTATGAAAATTCTTATACTATGGACTTAGAGGATTTTACCACTGCTTGCAAACTTCCACAATGGGGTAGTGCTAGTGAACCTCGCAAATCTGAATTTAGAGATTTTCTTGCTAGTATAACTGTGGGGGAATCTAGAGATATAGCACAAGCTACCATAGGGAGCATTCATTTTCCTGCTATACATTATTTTGCTCTCTTCATAGGTAGGTGCATAAATGGTAAAGATGAAGCATGTCACATGTGTGTCCCTGACCTCAGTATTCTTAGGAGTGCTGTGTTAGGAGATAAATCTTATAATTTGGGAGCCATTGTTGCACGTAGGTTGCATCATAATAGATTTAATGGAGATTTCTTTGGTGGAATTTATGCAACCCGTATAGCTAATTTTCTTGGTATAACCATACGTGAGGATGATATTGAGTTGCCTCCTGCTTATTTGGATTATGAGGCTATGGTTCGTCATCATTTTGTTGAAAGGAACGATCAGTTCCTCCAGTACTGACTAATCTTTGACAGACGACGCACCTATCACGTTGCTCTCCCTGCTTCTACTTTCTTTGACTTTCAGGCAAAAGGGAGATATTTTATAACTAGAGAGGAGGCGGAAGAGTATAAGAGGAGGGCTGAGATAGCTCGCCTCCAAGCTGCAGCCCACGATGCAATGACTGTTGCATCTCAGTACAACCCCAACTACAACTTTGGATTTCCGCCAGGCCTTCCGTGCCAATAAACCCACTTAGGCCAAAAGCCTAAGCTTGGGGGAGTACGTACTTCTCACCGACATTACATTCATGTTCACACACTTATTGCTAGATGTCGGTGCTCATACTTTTTCATTGTAATATCCATGCTAGTTTATTTCTTTTTTATGCTTTCTTCTTGTGTGTTTGATAAACCTTAAGAAAAAAAAAAAAAATTAGTTGTAGCTTTTAGCTAGTTTTAATGTCTATGCTTGTAGTAGTAATTAAAAAGAAAACCCAAAAAGATTTCATGTTCTTCTTTTGCTTGTTGGGAGCTTTCCCGTGTAAATAATTGTATTTCTTTTCTTTTCTTTGGCGGTCGATAGGAGAAGACCATAATTAAATTGTTTAAGTGACTCCTATATGCATTATTGTTGATTTAACCAAGAGTCCATATTGCCTTGTCTTCTCCTGTTATTGAATGCTTGCAGATTCCAGCTTAGTCCAATGCATGTGAACTGTTATTATTATTCACATCATTCGGTCATGCAAGTGAAAGGCAATTATGACGATATATGATGGACTGATTGAGATGGGAGAAGCTGGTATGAACTCGACCTCTCTTGTTTTTGTAAATATGATTAGTTCATCGTTCCTGATTCAGCCTATTATGAATAAACATGTTTGCAATGACAACTAGAAATTATAGTTGCTTATGCCATGCTATATTCGCTAGGAGCTTATAATGGTTTACCTTGCGTGCCAACATGCTATTAAAATGGTTGTGATGTGGTATGATAGGGTGGTATCCTCTTTTGAACGATTCGAGTGGCTTGACTTGGCACATGTTCACGCATGTAGTTGAAACAAAATCAACATAGCCTCTACGATATTTATGTTCATGGTGCATTATATCCTACTCATGCTTGCATTCGGTGTTGATTAATTTTAATGCATGTTCATGACTGTTGTCGCTCTCTAGCTGGTCGCTTCCCAGTCTTTTTCTAGCCTTCACCTGTACTAAGCGGGAATACTGCTTGTGCATCCAATCCCATAAACCCCAAAGTTGTTCCATATGAGTCCACCATACCTACCTATATACGGTATCTACCTGCCGTTCCAAGTAAATTTGTATGTGCCAAACTCTAAACCTTCAAATAAACATTCTGTTTTGTATGCTCGAATAGCTCATGTATCAACTAGGGTTGTCCGTATCTTCCATGTTAGGCGGGTTATTCTCAAGAGGAGTGGACTCCGCTCCTCACTCACGAGAAAATGGCTGGTCACCGGGATGCCCAGTCCCATGCTTTATGCAAATCAAATCAAAATAATTGCAAACAAAACTCCCCTGGGACTGTTGTTAGTTGGAGGCACTCGTTGTTTCGAGCAAGCCATGGATTGATGCTTGTTGGTGGAGGGGGAGTATAAACTTTACCATTCTGTTTGGGAACCGCCTATAATGTGTGTAGCATGGAAGATATCGCCATCTCTTGGTTGTTATGTTGACAATGAAAGTATACCGCTCAAAATATTATTCACCTCTATTTCAAAATCGAGCTCTGGCACCTCTACAAATCCCTGCTTCCCTCTGCGAAGGGCCTATCTATTTACTTTTATGTTGAATCATCACCCTCTTATTAAAAAGCACCAGTTGGAGAGCACCGCTATCATTTGCATTCATTACTGTTAGTTTACATTGAGTATGACTTGACTGGATCTCTTTTACCATGAATTACAATGTCTAGTCAGTCCTTGATCTTTAAAGGTGCTCTGCATTTATTTTTTGCGGTCTCAGAAAGGGCTAGCGAGATACCATCTTATTATATCATATTATGATTGTTTTGACAAAGTGTTGTCATCTGAGATTTATTATTATTGCTCGCTAGTTGATTATGCCATTGATATGAGTAAACATGAGACCTAAGAGTTATTGTGAATATGGTTAGTTCATAATCTTTGCTGAAAACTTGAATGTTGGCTTTACATATTTACAACAACAAGAGCAAACAGAGTTTGTAAAAGTTTTTCTTTATCATTTTCAGTTTGTCAACTGAATTGCTTGAGGACAAGCATAGGTTTAAGCTTGGGGGAGTTGATACGTCTCCGTCGTATCTACTTTTCCAAACACTTTTGCCCTTGTTTTGGACTCTAACTTGCATGATTTGAATGGAACTAATCCAGACTGGCGCTGTTTTCAGCAGAATTGCCATGGAGTTATTTATATGCAGAAACAAAAGTTCTCGGAATGACCTGAAACTCCACCGAGATTATTTTTTAAAATAATAAAAAATACTGGCAAAGAATGAAGGCCAGGGGGCCCACACCCTAGCCATGAGGGTGGGGGCGCACCTGCCCCCCTGGGCGCGCCCCCTACCTCGTGGGCCCCCTGGAGCTCCACCGACCTCAACTCCAACTCCATATATTCGTGTTCGGGGAGAAAAAAAACAAGGAAAAGGATTCATCGTGTTTTACGATACGGAGCTGCCGCCAAGCCCTAAACTCTCTCGGGAGGGCTGATCTGGAGTCCGTTCGGGGCTCCAGAGAGGGGAATCCATCGCCGTCGTCATCATCAACCATCCTCCATCACCAATTTCATGATGCTCACCGCCGTGTGTGAGTAATTCCATCGTAGGCTTGCTAGACGGTGATGGGTTGGATGAGATTTTTCATGTAATCGAGTTAGTTTTGTTAAGGGTTTGATCCCTAGTATCCAGTATGTTCTGAGATTGATGTTGCTATGAATTTGTTGTGCTTAATGCTTGTCACTAGGGCCCGAGTGCCATGATTTCAGATCTGAACCTATTATGTTTTCATGAATATATGTGAGTTCTTGATCCTATCTTGCAAGTCTATAGTCACCTACTATGTGTTATGATCCGGCAACCCCGAAGTGACAATAATCGGGACCACTCCCGGTGATGACCGTAGTTTGAGGAGTTCATGTATTCACTATGTGTTAATGCTTTGGTCCGGTACTCTATTAAAAGGAGGCCTTAATATCCCTTAGTTTCCACTAGGACCCCGCTGCCACGGGAGGGTAGGACAAAAGATGTCATGCAAGTTCTTTTCCATAAGCACGTATGACTATATTCGGAATACATGCCTACATTACATTGATGAATTGGAGCTAGTTCTGTGTCACCCTATGTTAGGACTGTTACATGATGAACCACATCCGGCATAATTCTCTATCACCGATCCATTGCCTACGAGCTTTCCATATATTGTTCTTCGCTTATTTACTTTTCCGTTGCTATTGTTATCATCACTACAAAATACCAAAAATATTACTTTTTCTACCGTTACCTTTTGCTACCGTTGCCACTACTACCATATTACTTTGCTACTAAACACTTGCTGCAGATATTAAGTTTCCATGTGTGGTTGAATTGACAACTCAGCTGCTAATACTTGAGAATATTCTTTGGCTGCCCTTGTGTCGAATCAATAAATTTGGGTTGAATACTCTACCCTCGAAAACTGTTGCGATCCCCTATACTTGTGGGTTATCATCGTACCTTCGGTGCTAGGATTGGTCGGATCATGAAGACGTACGACTACATCAACCGCGTCGTCATAAAGCTTCCGCTTACGGTCTACATGGGTATGTATACAACACTCTCCCCTCTCGTTGCTATGCATCACCTAGATGGATCTTGCGTGTGCGTAGGATTTTTTTTTGAAATTACTATGTTCCCCAACACTTCCCCAACGACCTGGACGACGTACTGGCTCGGATCCGGCTCGCGGCACACGTACATGACGAGGAAGGATTGGCTCGACCTCTACTTGGACCAAAAGTAGTTTAGCTTAGTTTAAATTTATGTTTTATGTTCGGTTATGCAAAACTATCTATGTTTATGTTTGAATGCATGCTACTTCCGGTTGAACCTACTTTAAACTCGATCAAATTGAAGTTTACAACCTTAAGTTTAGGGGATTGACTAGAATAGGCCAAAAATTGCTAGAGTATATATATCCACTAAGGGTTTTAGTCCTTTAACTTTTTAAGGATCGCCTAGAGATGTCCTTATGACTTGTTTATTTCAGTTCTTCACAATATGATGCTCTATATATGCAACTATTTGCCGTGCAGTTCAATTTCATCAATAACAGTTTCAACAATACCACTATGAATTACGATAGTTGGTTGTTGTTAAGGATATTGTAGTTAACATGTCTTTTCATTTTTTCAATTGTTGTTTAGCAACATGCATTGTACTGAATGACTAAATATGCAATCCCAGGCTACATAGCAATAGGGAAGAGTGTTACCTTAATGTTCTGATGATGTCTAAATATACATGTAATAAAATCTTATATAATGGGATGGAGGGAGTGTTGTACTACATCATTTTTCAATTGTTGTTTAGCTTCTAATATTAACTTGGTGCTTTTAGGTACATATATCATTGCTAAAGATCCACACTTCGACCCTTTTTGCGTATGGGGAAATGAGATATTCATGAACCAGCATCAAGTGAGGAAACTGATAAAGATTGATATTAAAATGGGTCAAAAGATGTCAATCAAACTATTTGTTTACACTTTATGCAAGACAACAATGAACTGCAGGATGGTAAGTAAGAACCCTGTAGCCTTCTTTTTACTGCCCGTAATTAGTTGTGTTAGATGACAATATCTGAATCTTTTTTCTTTTGCAGTGGATCCTAAAGCAGTTTACTCAAGATTACCTCTCAAACTACATGATTGGCGGCCGGCCATCACAAGGGGTTGGACTAGAGTCCTACATGCCTTCTGCATCCAGGAGAGCACAATAGGGCCATTCCGCTTCACGTTGTTCAGCAACCGAAATGTCTGTCGCCTCTTTCTTTACCATCTGTAATAGTACAAGTATAGAACTCTGCTTCATCATTCTTTATTTGGTGCTTATGTAATTCTTAAACATATGTACTTGTGGATTGAATAATGCATTGGTTGTTTGAACCTGATGGATATGAATAAAGCTATAGCCTACTTTCAAGTTTAAATTAGGTACAATTTTAAATAGCAGCAATTAAATTAGGGAAAAATTACGTTGTGCAGGTCATTATAGTACACACAGTTGGTAAAACACAAACGTTTACGATATACACCATAATCCGAGACGGTTCACAGAGAGGAACGTGTGCAAGCATGCACACAGTTGCCGTTTGCAAAGCGTGTGTGATATCAGACACTATCACATACGGTGCGGGAAAACTAAATGTGTGTGATTGTCTACCTCTCGTACACGGTCTATAATCATGAACTGTTTGTGATGTGCCAGCCATCGTAAAACTCCCGTGTCTAGAATCTGCCTGGAAAACTCCCGTGCCTGGAATCTGCCTGGTTTTAGGCAGAACCACAAAACTCTGACTCTGATGGCAATGCGAGCACAAACGACTAGGAAGGATGAAGCGTTTGGGATATTCGAGATATCGGAAACGGTTATATAGGGACAACTGTATGCATCAAGGCTCCCTATACCCGACGGTTTCTGGGTCGTGTGGGAAGGACCCCCCTATCGCCCACACTCACTTGGCAACGGTTCCAAATGCCATTGCGGAAAGGGGTTAAAAACCGTTTGTTTAGGACCGACGTGCACCAGTGTAGTCTCCCTTTTATTCTGGGTCATAATTGACCATGATTTTCACAAATAAAATATATGTTATACATTGCAAAAATAATATAATTTGAAAGTACATTCAGATACGAACCAAACGATACAATTTTTGGTGACATGCATTCACATTTTACTTGTCAAATACAGTACGAGGTCAAACTTTGACCCAAAATACGCAAAACAAAAAATACTTCCAAGACCAGCGCCGCTCCTCTCCTCTTAAAGCACCGTCGCTCCTCTCCTGTTCCAATCTAAATCCAGCGCCGCTCCTCTCCTCTTCCATTTCAAAACCACCGCCCCTCCTCTCTTGTTCCAATCCAAAACCAGCGTCGCTCCTCCCCCGTTCTAATCCAAAACCAGCTCTGCTCCTCTCCTCTTCCATTCAAAAACCACCGCCAGCGAGTGAAGGTGCTGTGGAGAAGTAGATCAATGGAGGAGTACAACCGATACGTGAAGAATGCAGACGGCGACCCTGTGAAGCTAGCTAGGATGTTGGAGATACAGTCTTGGTTTGACAACAAGGACCAACTAGCGGCGACGGTGACATCCATGGCTAAATATCAGCAACGGAGCGAAAAGGCGGCGATACTCCTGAAGGGAGTCGCGCGGGAGTACATAGAGTTGCTCCTCTGGGCCATGGAGCAAACAGATTCACCGAATCCGATCGTGAGGAAGCGGTGGTGGGAGTATCGATCCCAGATGGAGCATCTACCAGAGATTGAAGGATCGATCATCTACAGGGTGTCGTTTGTGAGGGTGTTGTGCTAGAGCGAGCCGGTGGAGTCTTTGTCGACCGAACCCAACTGCAAGAGGAGAAAAGCAGTTGGCCCGATGACGCTTCCCCGCCATCCTCTCCCTTGCCGTTCACATTGTCTCACGGGGCGGCTGTCTGCAGCTGAGGAATATGAGGGGACAGCCCCCCCCCCATAGCCCAAAAGTCGGGCAGGTTGTGAATTGTCAAGAGGAGCTTAGGGTTGTCAGTATTTGCAGCTTGTGAATTGTGTTTTCTGTTGTATATTTTGAGAGTACTTTCAGATATGAATGTCTTTTGAATTTCAGATTTTCAGTATTGAGCACATGAAGTATTTTATGAATTCTAGAGATCTATTTTTAGCACTTAAAAAAATGTAGTTTCATAGCAGTATAAAAGTGCAGACAATGTGATTCTCAGAGAAGAAACTGCAAGTTTCAGTTTCAGATAAGAAACTGCAAGTTCAGTTTCAGATAAAAACTGCAACTTTCATAGGCAGAGCATTTATATTAACATGGCCTTTTAAACAGGGATAACATCATGTTGGAAGTTTTATTCATGGTCGAAAATGGAACTACCAGCCAGTTAACATCATGCTGATCAACATTCATGCATAGCACATCTTCATTTGATGCACAGTCAAAAAGATATGCTATTTTCAAAATGCCCACACAATGTCAAGTGTGCGAAAAACAGAGAAAATGAGGGACGAAGTTTTGGCAAGTGTTGGACGTGGTGTGCGTAGATGACAATGGGGACCCACATGTCAATAATGGCAGAGGTAAAAAATTGGAGATATTTTCCCTGCATCAGGTGGAATCGAACCCGGGCGAAACAGCTGCCGGGTAGTGTCACTTGGCCACTGGGCTAGTTCAGTACTTTCGTTACAGATAAGGCACTGCCTCTGGTGGTCCGATCTCCTCCTGCGCCTTTGTGCACTCGCCATGGCGCCGCTGTCTGCCGTTGTGAACATGCTGAACAAACGAGAGGAATCGGGAGAGGACTGTACGTAGATAGGCGGACAGTCGGGACCCACCAAGTCTATGGCCGTACGCAAACAAGTGCCTCATTGAGAAAAACACTTCCTCTTAATGCTATACTGACATTGGGGCCCACGGGTTTGTCAACATAGAACATTTTTTAGGTGCTTCAACGTAGTTACTAAAGGAGATAAATTCACAACGAAGCCGGGGAGCTGACAGGTATCATTTATTATCACTGGGGCAGCAAGTATCAGCTGGGTTGTGGGCTGCCCTGTCTAGGCTTTGTTTCACAACATGCGCAGCCACGACATGCCAGTTTGCATTTTCTTGAGGGCCGTCATGTATCGACCGGTCGGCAGCCCAATTTATTTATTTTTTTGAAGAAAACGCATAGGTCTGTTCTATTTTTCTATATAAGAATAGGAGCGTCTGGTCCAACTTATGTTTCCCTTCTAACTATATTATATATATTTAAATTATTTTATATGTTATTATATATTATTGTTATTGTCATCATATATTTAACAGATACTTACATATGTAAGAAAACAATATCCCACATCTTATTAACTTATAAAAATAATTTCTTAACAATAAAATCCTGAAAATCCTGCTGATTGTGTACAAAAGCTTGGTAATATTTAAGGACCAATGTAATGATAAATCACTTATTATTTGAATATATTTATAACAAAATGTTCAGCCCCTGTTTATTTTTTTATAACTTCGTTGTGCCCAACCCGACATTATAATTAGAATCAGCCCAGCAAAATCGTGTATTTCGAGAAAGTGCAAATGGCCTAAAATATTTTAGGAAAAAAAATAAATGGGACGCATGGATACTACATTATTTGTTCACCCAGCCCAGCAAATGGACTGTAATTCTAAAAAAAGATCAAATTGACTGTAAATTCTGAAAAATTGGGTTGAATACGTGCCACATTTTTGGGGGCTGAAATGTGGGCCAATAGGTCGAAGCCAACGCAAGTCGTTGTCAACTTACTCAACAAATTACGTTAGCCGTTGGATTTACATCCAACGACCAACATCCATCTTCAATCTCTCGTCTTCTTCCTCCAGCGCCGCCGGGACCACTTGCTCCCGCCTCATGCTGCTAGTAGCTCTGCTTAGCACGCTTCGCTGTGAAGCGCTACCCCACCACCGGCCAGGCCATCCCTCCACCCCTCCACACCTCCTGTTCTTCTCCACCGAGTATCGAACCACACCGCACTAGAAACAGTTAACCCTCGTACACCTCTTCGTCTGCGACTCCACTCCTGCGTCTTCCCATCTCTGGCCCATTGCTGTTCGGGGCCTCGCCGTCGTCCACCACCTTGGATGCGCTCGGCGCGGAGTGGTCAATGTGGTCAACAAACGACATCCATCGGAAGTGGACTGTACGTGGAGAGGCTGACAGCTGGGTCCATGGCCGCACGCAAGGAAATGCCTCTTTATTACGCGCAAAATAATGATTCCTCCACCAGACAGCTGGGACCCACCGGACGGGCCTTTATATTTCGCAAATATCTTCGCACGCAAGGAAGTGCCTCCTTATTACGCACAAAAAAAATGAATACCCCTCTACTAGCTGGGACCCACCATAGTGGGAGGCTGACTTGTGGGCCTACTAAGTTGACGAGGATGGAGGACTTTGTTAACTTAGTCAATATGAACGATTCTAGCTCCAGTGACCGTATGATGTCCATCCGACGGCCGTAGTGCTTCTTCAATCTCTAGTCTTCTTGCTCCAGCCACCCAAACCAGCACCGGTCGTGTCGCGTGCTTCTGCCTCCCGTAGCCAGTTGTGATGTCGCGGAGGCCTCACGCCCCTACTATTCCCACTGATGGCCAGGCCATCCCTCTACTCACCCACACCCCTTGTTATTCTGTGGCGATGGCAGCCTCACACCGCAGCCGAACCAGTGAACCCTTGTACTCCTCTCCGTGTGGGAATCCATTGTCGCGTCTTCCTCGGCTCTGCGTCGTCCCCTTCCTAGGCCTCGCCGTCGTCCACCGCCCTGGTGCTCTCGGCGCGGCGTGGTCAATGTGGTCAAGGAATGACTTCCATTGAAAGAGTACTGTACGTAGAAAGGCTGACAGCTGGGTCCAGGGCCACAACAAGGAAGTGCCTCCTTATTACGTGGAAAATAATGATTCCTCCACCTGACAGTAGGGACCCACTGGACGGGCCACCGTATTTCATGAAAAAAACGTTTTCCCCCTGACTGCTGGGACCCACCAGCTACACGCAAGGAAGTGCGTCCATATTACGGGCAAAAAAATGATTCGCCCCCTGACTGTTGGGACCCATGAGCTACATCTTCGCACGCAAGGAAGTGCCTGACAGTCGGGACCCACCTAGTCGAAGCATAAGTAGTGTTGTCATTCTGGTCACGAACGTGTACGTCCATACTGGTCGATCGGTCTGTCTGCAGGCTGCAGCGATGAATCGTGACCGTGTAAGGAAGGGTGTGTGTCATAGTAGAGGCGCGCACGTGTCGTAGTAGAGGCATGCACGTAGCATGTCATGCGGTCCCGTTAATATTGTGTACACGTACGTACAGCGGCCAAGGTGCAAGAAAGTAAATACAGCCACGTACGTACATACGGGCGGGGTCTCGAACGCCTACACTCGCACATACGTATGGCTAGGGCTAGTGTACATGGCTGGGCCAGAAAGGAGAAACTGCATCATCGTCGTGTTCATCGGGAGCCAACCGGCTTGGACGGAACAGCCGATCGAAACAAGGCATGGCGTACTGCAGAACGGAGGAAACGGCCATGTGTTCGACCGGTCACGATAGAAACAGGATCATGTTCATCAGGAGGGGTCTGGCGTACTGCAAAATGGGGGAAACGGACTTCTCTTGGACCTCCTACAGTCTAAACGGGGTCCTGTTGATTGGGAGGGGTGTGGCGTACCGCAAAATGGAGGAAACAGACTTGTGTTGGAGCGCTATGGTCGAAACGGGGGTCCTGTTCATTGCTACCTATTGAGCATGTGTTGGTTTTCCCTTGAAGAGGAAAGGGTGATGCAGCAAAGTAGCGTAAGTATTTCCCTCAGTTTCTGAAAACCAAGGTACCAATCCAGTAGGAGACCACGCGCGAGTCACCTCGTACCTACACAAACAAATAAGAACCTCGCAACCAACGCGTTAAAGGGGTTGTCAATCCCTTCACGGCCACTTGCAAGAGTGAGATCTGATAGAGATAATAATAATAAGATAAATATTTTTGGTATTTTTATGATATAGATTGAAAGTAAAGATTGGAAAATAAAATAGATTAGAAACTTGTATGATGGAGAATAGACCCGGGGACCATAGGTTTCACTAGTGGCTTCTCTCAAGATAGCATAAGTATTACGATGGGTGAACAAATTACTATCGAGCAATTGATAGAAAAGCAAATAATTATGAGAATATCTAGGTATGATCATGTATATAGGCATCATGTCTGTGACAAGTAGACTGACTCCTGCCTGCATCTACTACTATTACTCCACATATCGACCGCTATCCAGCATGCATCTAGAGTATTAAGTTCATAAGAACATAGTAAGGCTTTAAGCAAGATGACATGATGTAGAGGGATAAACTCATGCAATATGATATAAACCCTATCTTTTTATCCTCGATGCCAACAATACAATACGTGTTGTTTCCCTTTCTGTTACTGGGATCGAGCACCGCAAGATTGAACCCAAAGCTAAGCACTTCTCCCATTGCAAGGAAGATCAATCTAGTAGGTCAAACCAAACTGAAAATTCAAAGAGACTTGCAAAGATAAATGTAATGCCTCGGATGTAACTTGTCATATTTGTACTCCGACTCTTGCCATTTTCGGCACTAAGTTATAAGTTTTCCCTTCGCGGTTGGGTTTTGCCTTCGTTTTGCATCTTGTTCATGTCATGCATTTCATATCATGTCATCATGTGCATCGCATTTGCATACGTGTTCGTCTCATGCATCCGAGCATTTTCCCCGTTGTCCGTTTTGCAATCCGACACTCCTACGTTCTCCGGCGCCCTCTTTTGTCTCTTTTCATGAGCGGGTGTTAAAATTTCTCAGAATGGACCGAGATTTGCCAAGCGGCCTTGGTACACCACCGGTAGACCGCCTGTCAAGTTTCGTGCCATTTGGAGTCCGTTTGATACTCCAACGGTTAACCGGGGAACCGTAAAGGCCTCGTGTGTGTTGCAGCCCAACACCCCTCCAAAGTGGCCCAATAACCCATACAAACCTATCCCATGTCCTCCGTCATCGGATCACGATCGCGTGGTCGAAAACTACACCTCATTTGGACACTCCCACCTCCTTCTAGGTATAAATATGTCCTCCCCTCCATTTTTCCGCGCACACGAAACCCTAACCCCGCTCCCTCTCCGCCACCGGACACGTCCGGTCCGCACCGGACGAAATCCACCGCCGTGCCCGCACCAACCAGGAGGCGACACGTGACCTCCGCCGTCCTCTGCCGCCGCGGCCCGCCAGGCCCGTCGCGGGCCCGCGCGAGCCGCCTGCGCCCGTGCGCGCGCTGCCGCCTGCGCCCCAACATGCCGCCCGGTTTCTCCGCCGCTACCCGCCGAACCTCGCTGGTGCGCCGCGCCACGCGGTGCTCCCCAGCCGCGACACCCACGCCGCCCGACCTCCTCCGCGCCGTCCTCCGGCGCCCGCAGCCCGGATCCGGCCGGCCCCGCTCCGGCGACCTCCCTCCTCCACTTTGTCCAGCTCCGGCGCCGCCCCGTCCAATTCCGGCGAGATCCACTCTCGGAGAACCTCGATCCGAGTGCCCGAAACTCTAGATCTGTTCCGGAGGTGATATTTTCGTCTAAGTCCTTTTCAGCATAATTTTATTGCTCTATTCATCATGCCATAACTTCATGTGTGCTAGTCCGTTTTGTGCGTGTGATATATCAAAATGTTCATCATGATGTGCTCTTCATTTTGTTCCATTATGCCATGCTTGTTTGAGTCCATCTTGATGCCCAAATCGTTGATGCAAGAGTGCCATAAAATGTTAGGTGCTGATTCTTAGCAGAGTATGAGCATTTGTCATTTTTGCTACAATTGTTGTGTGCTGCATATGGGCATGAGCTCTACATGTGTTTTGGGCTATGCAATTCCATATTTACAGGGGTGTAAGCCATGTATTTTTGTGACCTTTGTGGTGACTAGCACAAGCATGCAAAGTAGCCTTCGTGTTATTGCTGATTTCAGGATCTCAGGATTTTGGCTAAGTCTTTGTCTGCTGTTATTTTTATACCATGTATTCATGTTGCTACAGTGATACCATGCTTCTTTTGAGTATCTTCAGTAAGGATGATTTGGATATATGGTTGTGCTCTATCCATCCATGCCCCTGTTTGCATTTATGGAGTGCCCTAGCATGACTTAATCTTGCTCTACTTTTGCTATAAAATGTTCCTGGCAGATTGTTTACATGTTAATCAATTTTGCCAAGGCCGTTGTAGTTGATCCATGCATGCTATGAGCTTGTTCTTCCCATGGCTAGCTTCATGAACATGTCTTCTTGATGATGCTATGCTTATTTTGTCATGCAAGGCTTTGTGGTGAGTGAATCGAGCTCGCAAAGATGCCTTCATAATTTTGTTTATGCCATGCCCAATTTTCTGCTAAGTCTGAATCTGTTAACAAAGCTTGCTATGTTTACATGGGTGCCATCATATCTTCTGATCCTTTTTGGCTTATGGTCAGTAAGGGACTTTTGTTATATGCATTCAGTAGATTCATTCCATGTCTTTGTTTGCCATGATATGTTCCTGTAGCATGTTGTTTGCTTTCTCTAAACATTGCTTCCTGATGTTAATTCCTGGCATGTTAGTATTTTCACTAAGTCTGTGAAGCTGATATCTTTTGCACTTTTGCCATGCTTGTTTGAACCTGCTCTTGTGTGAATTAGCCGTAGCTCAGTGTTCATATTTTGTCAAGAATCTTTAGTAGATCACTGCCATATGCTTTGTTGTTATGTTGGAGTGCAGTAGCTTAGTTTCTTGTTGCATTCTAGGTGGCATTGTGCTGTTAATCGCAGAATTGTGCCATTCTTGTTTTGCTTTCCATTTGCAAACCGTGCATCCGATTCGGTGATCTTTATATCGATTTCGACCGAAATCATCTCATCTTTCCAGCAGCGCACTTGGTTTGCCAAGTTGATGCCTTGTTCATTTTTTCCTTCCGGAGCACGCATATGCATTGCATATCACATCCCGCATGTCATGCCATGTTTTGCATCATGTTGCTTGCGCATTGCACCGTGATTGATTGTTGGTCCTTTGCTTGTGTTCTTGCCTTGGGTAGATCCGGGAGATGAGTACGTGATCGAGGAACCCGTTGAGTACGCTTACGAGGATCAAGCTTTCGTCAACTCAGAGAACTTTTCAGGCAAGATGACCATACCCTCGAAATCACTTCTATCTTTGCTTGCTAGTTGTTCGCTCTATTGCTATGCCGCGATACCTACCACCTGCTATATCATGCCCCCCATATTGCCATGTCAAGCCTCTAACCCACCTTTCCTAGCAAACCGTTGTTTGGCTATGTTACCGCTTTGCTCAGCCCCTCTTATAGCGTTGCTAGTTGCAGGTGAAGATGGAGTTTGTTCCTTGTTGGAACATGGATATTGTTGGGATATCATTATTATATCTTATTTACTTAATGCATCTATATACTTGGTAAAGGGTGGAAGGCTCGGCCTTATGCCTGGTGTTTTGTTCCACTCTTACCGCCCTAGTTTCCGTCATACCGGTGTTATGTTCCTTGATTTTGCGTTCCTTACGCGGTTGGGTGTTATGGGAACCCCTTGACAGTTCGCCTTGAATAAAACTCCTCCAGCAAGGCCCAACCTTGGATTTACCATTTTCCTACCTACCACCATATACCTTCCCTTGAGTTCTGCAGACTCAAGGGTCATCTTTATTTTAACCCCCCCCCCCCGGGCCAGTGCTCCTCTGAGTGTTGGTCCGAACCGAGCTGCCTGCGGGGCCACCTCGAGGAAACTTGAGGTTTGGTTTTACTCGTAGCTAGTCTCATCCGATGGTGCCCTGAGAACGAGATACGTGTGACTCCTATTGGGATTTGTCGGCACATCGGGTGGCTTTGCTGGTCTTGTTTTACCATTGTCGAAATGTCTTGTAACCGGGATTCCGAGTCTGATTGGGTCTTCTCGGGAGAAGGAATGTCCTTCATTGACCGTGAGAGCTTGTGATGGGCTAAGTTGGGACACCCCTGCAGGGCTTTGAACTTTTGAAAGTCGTGCCCACGGTTATGGGCAGATGGGAATTTGTTAATATCCGACTGTAGAGAACTTGACACTTAACTTAATTAAAATGCATCAACCGCGTGTGTAGCCGTGATGGTCTCTTTCCGGCAGAGTCCGGGAAGTGAACACGGTTCTTGTGTTATGCTTGAACGTAAGTAGTTTCAGGATCACTTCTTAATCACTTCTAGTTCACGAACGTTGCGTTGCTTCTCTTCTCGCTCTTATTTGCGTATGTTAGCCACCATATATGCTAGTGCTTGTTGCAGCTCCACCTCACTACCCTATCCTACCCATATGCTTAAATAGTCTTGATCTCACGGGTGTGAGATTGCTGAGTCCTCGTGACTCACAGATACTTCCAAACAGTTGCAGGTGCTGATGATACTAGTGGAGGTGATGCAACCCAGCTCAGGTGGGAGCTCGATGAAGTCCTTGATCATTGTTGTGTTTCGTTTCCTGTTGATCAGTAGTGGAGCCCAGTTGGGACGATCGGGGATCTAGCATTCGTGGTTGTCTTTCTTTATTTTGGTTCTGTAGTCGGACCTTGATTATATTCTGGATGATGTATGTTTAACTTGTATTTGTGTGAAGTGGCGATTGTAAGCCAACTATTTATCCCTTTCTTATTCAGTACATGGGATTGTGTGAAGATTACCCCACTTGCGACTAAACCACCATGCGGTTATGCCTCTAAGTCGTGCCTCGACACGTGGGAGATATAGCCGCATCATGGGTGTTACAATAACCAATCATACATAAATACATCGGATCTCGACAAACACACTGCAAAAGAAGATTACATCGAATAGATCTCTAAGAGAATCGAGGAGAACTTTGTATTGAGATCCAAAGAGAGAGAAGAAGCCATCTAGCTAATAACTATGGACCCGAAGGTCTGAGGTAAACTACTCCCACATCATCGGAGGGGCCATGGAGTTGATGTAGAGGCCCTCCATGATCAATGCCCCCTCCGGAAAAGGCCCCAAGATGGGATCTCTTGGGTACAAAAGGTTGCAGCGGTGGAAATAGGGTTTTGTGGTGCTCGTGGATGTTTTCAGGGTATGTGAACATATATAAGAGGAAGAAGTAGGTCGGTTGAGCCATGAGGGGGGAGGGCGCGCCCCCCTGCCTCGTGGCCGCCTCGTTGATTGCTTGACGTCCACTCCAAGTCCTCTGGATCACGTTTGTTCCAAAAATCACGCTCCCGAAGGTTTCGTTCCATTTGGACTCCGTTTGATATTCCTTTTCTGCGAAACACTGAATTAGGCAAAAAAAATAGCAATTTGGGCTGGGCCTCCGGTTAATTGGTTAGTCCCAAAAATAATATAAAAGTGTAAAATAAAGCCCATTAACATCCAAAACAGATAATATAATAGCATGGAACATTCAAAAATTATATATACGTTGGAGACGTATCAAGCATCCCCAAGCTTAATTCCTGCTCGTCCTCGAGTAGGTAAATGATAAAAATAGAATTTTTGATGTGGAATGCTTCCTAACATATTTATTAATGTAATTTTTCTTTATTGTGGCATGAATGTTCAGATCCGAAAGATTCAAGATAAAAGTTTAATATTGACATAGAAATAATAATACTTCAAGCATACTAACTAAGCAATTATGTCTTCTCAAAATAACATGCCAAAGAAAGTTATCCCTACAAAATCATATAGTCTGGCTATGCTCTATCTTCATCACACAAAATATTAAATCATGCACAACCCCGATGACAAGTCAAGCAATTGTTTCATACTTTTGATGTTCTCAAACTTTTTCAATTTTCACGCAATACATGAGCGTGAGCCATGGACATGGCACTATAGGTGGAATAGAATGGTGGTTGTGGACAAGACCAAAAGGAGAAGATAGTCTCACATCAACTAGGCATATCAATGGGCTATGGAGATGCCCATCAATAGATATCAATGTGAGTGAGTAGGTATTGCCATGCAATGGATGCACTAGAGCTATAAGTGTATGAAAGCTCAACAAAAGAAACTAAGTGGGTGTGCATCCAACTTGCTTACTCACGAAGACCTAGGGCAATTTGAGGAAGCCCATCATTGGAATATACAAGCCAAGTTCTATAATGTAAAATTCCCACTAGTTTATGAAAGTGACAACATAGGAGACTCTCTATCATGAAGATCATGGTGCTACTTTGAAGCACAAGTGTGGAAAAGGATAGTAACATTGTCCCTTCTCTCTTTTTCTCTCATTTTATTTATTTATTTGGGCCTTCTTTCTTTTTTTCTTTTGGCCTCTTTTCTCCCTTTTTTATTTTTCGTCCGGAGTCTCATCCCGACTTGTGGGGGAATCATAGTCTCCATCATCCTTTCCTCACTGGGACAATGCTCTAATAATGATGATCATCACACTTCTTTTTACTTACAACTCAATACTTAGAACAAAATATGACTCTATGTGAATGCCTCCGGCGGTGTACCGGGATATGCAATGAATCAAGAGTGACATGTATGAAAAAATTATGAACGGTGGCTTTGCCACAAATACGATGTCAACTACATGATCATGCATGGCAATATGACAATGATGAAGCGTGTCATAACAAATGGAACGGTGGAAAGTTGCATGCCAATATATCTCGGAATGGCTATGGAAATGCCATAATAGGTAGGTATGGTGGCTGTTTTGAGGAAGGTGTATGGTGGGTGTATGATACTAGCAAAAGGTGTGCGGTAATAGAGAGGCTAGCAAATGTGGAAGGGTGAGCGTGCGTATAATCCATGGACTCAACATTAGTCATAAAGAACTCACATACTTATTGCAAAAATCTATTAGTTATCGAAACAAAGTACTACTCGCATGCTCCAAGGGGGATAGATTGATAGGAAAAGACCATCGCTCGTCCCCGACCGCCACTCATAAGGAAGGCAGTCAATAAATAAATCATGCTCCGACTTCATCACATAACGGTTCACCATACGTGCATGCTACGGGAATCACAAACTTCAACACAATTATTTCTCAAATTCACAACTACTCAACTAGCATGACTCTAATATCATCATCTCCATATCTCAAAACAATCACCAAGTATCAAACTTCTCATAGTATTCAATGCACTTATATAAAAGTTTTAATTATGCCTAAAAGCAAATTGCCATGTTGTTCTAAAGGACTCTCAAAATAATATAAGTGAAGCATGAGATAACAATTATTTCTATAAAATAAAACCACCACCATGCTCTAAAAGATATAAGTGAAGCACATAGAGCAAAAATTATATAGCTCAAAAGATATAAGGGAAGCACATAGAGTATTCTAATAAATTCCGATTCATGTGTGTCTCTCTCAAAACGTGTGTACAGCAAGTATTATTGTGGTAAACTAAAAAGCAAACACTCAAATCATACAAGACGCTCCAAGCAAAACACATATCATGTGGTGAATAAAAATATAGCTCCAAGTAAAGTTGCCGATGAACGAAGACAAAAGAGGGGATGCCTTCCGGGGCATCCCCAAGCTTAGGCTTTTTGGTGTCCTTGGATTTTACCTTGGGGTGCCTTGGGCATCCCCAATCTTAGGCTCTTGCCACTCCTTGTTCCATAATCCATTATATCTTTACCCAAACTTGAAAACTTCACAACACAAAACTTAACAGAAAATCTCGTGAGCTCCGTTAGCGAAAGAAAACAAAACACCACTTCAAAGTACTGTAATGAACTCATTATTTATTTATATTAGTGTTAAACCTACTGCATTCCAACTTATCTATGGTTTATAAACTCCATTACTAGCCATAGATTCACCAAAATAAGCAAACAACACACGAAAAACAGAATCTGTCAAAAACAGAACAGCCTGTAGTAATCTGTAACTAACGCAAACTTCTGGAACCCCAAAAATTCTAAAATAAATTGCTGGACCTGAGGAATTTATCTATTAATTATCTGCAAAAATAATTAACTAAATATCACTCTCCAATAAAAATGGCAGCAATTCTCGCGAGCGCTAAAGTTTCTTTTTTTACAGCAAGATCGAAAAGACTTTCCCAAGTCTTCCCAACGGTTCTACTTGTCACAAACACTAATTAAACACAAAAAACACAACCAAAACAGAGGCTAGATAAATTATTTATTACTAAACAGGAACAAAAATCAAGGAATAAAAATAAAATTGGGTTGCCCCCCAACAAGCGCTATCGTTTAACGCCCCAAGCTAGGCATAAAAGCAAAGATAGATCTAGGTATTGCCATCTTTGGTAGGCAATCCATAGGTGGCTCTCATAATAGATTCATATGGTAATTTAATTTTATTTATAGGGAAGTGTTCCATGTCTTCCATTAACGTAAATTGGAATCTAATATTCCCTTCCTTCATATCAATAATTGCACCAATCGTTCTAAGGAAAGGTCTACCAAGAATAATAGGACATGAAGGATTGCAATCTATATCAAGAACAATGAAACCTACGGGAACATAATTCCTATTTGCAACAATAAGAACATCATTAATCTTTCCCACAGGTTTCTTAATAGTGGAATCCGCAACATGCGAGTTTAAAGAACAATCATCAAATTCACGGAAACCTAGCAAATCACACAAAGTTTTTGGTATCGTGGAAACACTAGCACCCAAATCACACAAAGCATAGCATTCATGATCTTTAATTTTTATTTTAATTGTAGGTTCCTGAAGGAAATATTCCCTAGAGGCAATAATAAAGTTATTATTTATTTCCTTATTTCATGATAAATTTTTATTATTTATGCTAGAATTGTATTAACCGGAAACATAATACATGTGTGAATACATAGACAAACAGAGTGTCACTAGTATGCCTCTACTTGACTAGCTCGTTGAATCAAAGATGGTTAAGTTTCCTAGCCATAGACATGAGTTGTCATTTGATTAACGGGGTCACATCATTAGAGAATGATGTGATTGACTTGACCCATTCCGTTAGCATAGCACTTGATCGTTTAGTTTGTTGCTATTGCTTTCTTCATGACTTATACATGTTCCTATGATTATGAGATTATGCAACTCCCGTTTACCGGAGGAACACTTTGTGTGCTACCAAACGTCACAACGTAACTAGGTGATTATAAAGGTGCTCTACAGGTGTCTCCGAAGGTACTTGTTGGGTTGACGTATTTTGAGATTAGGATTTGTCACTCCGATTGTCGGAGAGGTATCTCTGGGCCCTCTCGGTAATACACATCACTTAAGCCTTGCAAGCATTGCAACTAATGAGTTAGTTGCAGGATAATGTATTATGTAACGAGTAAAGAGACTTGCTGGTAACGAGATTGAACTAGGTATTGAGATACCGACGATCAAATCTCGGGCAAGTAACATACCGATGACAAAGGGAACAACATATGTTGTTGTGTGGTTTGACCGATAAAGATCTTCGTAGAATATGTGGGAGCCAATATGAGCATCCAGGTTCCGCTATTGGTTATTGACCGGAGACGTGTCTCGGTCATGTCTACATAGTTCTCGAACCCGTAGGGTCCGCACGCTTAACGTATGATGATGGTTATATTATGAGTTTATATGTTTTGATGTACCGAAGGTTGTTCAGAGTCCCGGATGTAATCAAGGAAATGACGAGGAGTCTCAAAATGGTCGAGACATGAAGATTGATATATTGGAAGCCTATGTTTGGATGTCGGAAGTGTTCCGGGTGAAATCGGGATTTTACCGGAGTACCGGGAGGTTACCGGAACCCCCCGGGGGCTTAATGGGCCTACATGGGCCTTAGTGGAAATAGAGGGAAGCAAGGGGAGTGTGGGGCGCGCCACCCCCAAGGCCCAAACCGAATTGGTTTAGGGCAAGGGGGGCGGCCCCCTCTTTCCTTCTCCCACTCTCTCTCTTTCCTTCTCCCGAATCCTATTCCTACTAGGAAAGGGGGAGTCCTACTCCCGGTGGGAGTAGGACTCCTCCTGGCGCGCCCTCTCCCTGGCCGGCCGCACCCCCCTGCTCCTTTATGTACGTGGGCAGGGGGCACCCCATAGACACAACAATTGATCGTTTGATCCTTTAGCCGTGTGCGGTGCCCCCCTCCACCATAGTCCACCTCGATATTACTGTAGCGGTGATTAGGCGAAGCTCTGCGTCGGTAGAACATCAACATCGTCACCACGCCGTCGTGCTGACGAAACTCTCCCTCAACACTCGGCTGGATCGGTGTTCGAGGGACGTCATCGGGCTGAACGTGCGCTATACTTGGAGGTGCCGTACGTTCGGTACTTGATCGGTCGGATCGTGAAGACGTACGACTACATTAACCACATTGTGCTAACGCTTCCACTTTCGGTCTATGAGGGCACGTAGACAACACTCTCCCCTCTTGTTGCTATGCATCACCATGATCTTGCGTGTGCGTAGGAAATTTTTTGAAATTACTACGTTCCCCAACAGTGGCATCCGAGCCTGGTTTTATGCGTAGATGTCATATGCACGAGTAGAACACAAGTGAGTTGTGGGCGATATAAGTCATACTGCTTACCAGCATGTCATACTTTGGTTCGGCGGTATTGTTGGATGAATCGGCCCGGACCGACATTACCCGTACGCTTACACGAGACTGGTTCTACTGACGTGCTTTGCACACAGGTGGCTGGCGGGTGTCAGTTTCTCCAACTTTAGTTGAACCGAGTGTGGCTATGCCTGGTCCTTGCGAAGGTTAAAACCGCACCAATTTGACAAACTATCGTTGTGGTTTTGATGCGTAGGTAAGAACGGTTCTTGCTAAGCCCGTAGCAGCCACATAAAACTTGCAACAACAAAGTAGAGGACGTCTAACTTGTTTCGCAGGGCATGTTGTGATGTGATATGGTCAAGACATGATGAGAATATAAGTTGTTGTATAAGATGATCATGTTTTGTTGAAGTTATCGGCAACTGGCAGAAGCCTTATGGTTGTCTCTTTATTGCATAAGACGCAAGCACCAAATAATTGCTTTACTTTATCGCTATGTGATAGCAATAGTTGTAAGAGCAATAGTTCGCGAGACGACCATGTGACGACACATTCATATAGATCAAGATGATGGAGATCATGGTGTCATGCCGGTGATGATGGAAATCATGATGATGCTTTGGAGATGGAGATCAAAGGCACAAGATGATCATGGCCATATCATGTCACATATTTTGATTGCATGTGATGTTTATCTTTTATACATCTTATTTTGCTTAGTTCGGCGGTAGTTTTATAAGATGATCTCTCACTAAATTTCAAGATAAAAGTGTTCTCCCTGAGTATGCATCATTGCCAAAGTTCATCGTACCCAGACACCACGTGATGATCGGGTGTGATAAGCTCTACGTCCATCTACAACAGATGCAAGCCAGTTTTGCACACATAGAATACTCAGGTTAAACTTGACGAGCCTAGCATAAGCAGATATGGCCTCGGGACACTGAGACCGAAAGGTCGAGCGTGAATCATATAGTAGATATGATCAACATAGTGATGTTCACCATTGGAAACTACTCCATTTCACGTGATGATCGGTTATGGTTTAGTTGATTTGGATCACGTGATCACTTAGATGATTAGAGGGATGTCTATCTAAGTGGGAGTTCTTAAGTAATATGATTAATTGAACTTTAATTTATCATGAACTTAGTCCTGATAGTATTTTGCAAATAATGTTATAGATCAATAGCTCGCGTTGTTGCTTCTCTATGTTTTATATGTGTTCCTAGAGAAAACTATGTTGAAAAATGTTAGTAGCAATGATGTGGATTGGATCCGTGATCTGAGGATTATCCTCATTGCTACACAGAAGAATTATGTCCTTGATGCACCGCTAGGTGACAGACCTATTGCAGGAGCAGATGCAGATGTTATGAACATTTGGCTAGCTCAATATGATGACTACTTGATAGTTTAGTGCGCCATGCTTAACGTCTTAGAATCGGGACTTCAAAGACGTTTTGAACATCATGGACCATATGAGATGTTCCAGGAGTTGAAGTTAATACTTCAAGCAAATACCCGAGTTGAGAGATATGAAGTCTCCAACAAGTTCTGTAGCTAAAAGATGGAGGAGAATAGCTCAAGCAGTGAGCATGTGCTCAGATTGTCTGGGTACTACAATCGCTTGAATCAAGTGGGAGTTAAACTTCCAGATAAAATAGTGATTGACAGAATTCTCTAGTCACCATCACCAAGTTAGTAGAACTTCGTGATGAACTATAGTATGCCAGGGATGACGAAAACGATTCCCGAGCTTTTCATGATGATGAAATCGATGAAGGTAGAAATCAAGAAAGAGCATCAAGTGTTGATGATTAACAAGACCACTAGTTTCAAGAAAAGGGGCGAAGGGAAGAAGGGGAACTTCAAGAAGAACAACAAGCAAGTTGCTAGTCAAGTGAAGAAGCCCAAGTCTATACCTAAGCCTGAGACTAAGTGCTTCTACTACAAAGGGACTGGTCACTGGAAGCGGAACTGCCCTAAGTATTTGGCGGATAAGAAGGATGGCAAAGTGAACAAAGGTATATTTGATATACAGATTATTGATGTGTATTTTACTAGTGTTCGTAGCAACCCCTCGGTATTTGATACTGGTTCAGTTACTAAGAGTAGTAACTCGAAACAGGAGTTGCAGAATGAAGAGAGACTAGTTAAGGGTGAAGTGACGATGTGTGTTGGAAGTGGTTCCAAGATTGATATGATCATCATCGCACTCTCCCTACACTTTTGGGATTAGTCTTGAACCTAAATAAGTGTTATCTGGTGTTTGCGTTGAGCATGAATATGATTTGATCATGTTTATTGCAATACGGTTATTCATTTAAGTTAGAGAATAATTGTTGTTCTATTGACATGAATAAAACCTTCTATGGTCATACACCCAATGAAAATGGTTTGTTGGATCTCGATCGTAGTGATACACATATTCATAATATTGAAGCCAAAAGATGCAAAGTTAATAATGATAGTGCAACTCATTTGTGGCACTGTCGTTTAGGTCATATTGGTGTAAAGCACATGAAGAAACTCCATGCTGATGGGATTTTGGAATCACTTGATTATGAATCACTTGATGCTTGCGAACCATGCCTTATGGGCAAGATGACTAAGACTCCGTTCTCCAAAACAATGGAGCGAGCAAGTGACTTATTGGAAATAATACATACTAATGTATGCAATCTGATGAGTGTTGAGGCTCGCGGCGGTATCGTTATTTTCTGACCTTCATAGATGATTTGAGCAGATATGGGTATATCTACTTAATGAAACATAAGTCTGGAACATTTGAAAAGTTCAAAAAATTCAGAGTGAAGTGGAAAATCATCGTAACAAGAAAATAAAGTTTCTACGATCTGATCATGGAGGAGAATATTTGAGTTACAAGTTTGGTCTTCAATTAAAACAATGTGGAATAGTTTCACAAATTCATGCCACCTGGAACACCACAGCATAATGGTGTGTCCGAATGTCATAATCGTACTTTATTGGATATAGTGCAATCTATGATGTTTCTTACCAATTTACCACTATCGTTTTGGGGTTATGCATTAGAGACAGCTGCATTCACGTTAAAAGGGGCACCATCTAAATCCGTTGAGACGACACCGTATGAACTGTGGTTTTGGCAAGAAACCAAAGTTGTCGTTTCTTAAAATTTGGGGTTGCGATGCTTATGTGAAAAAGCTTCAACCTGATAAGCTCGAACCCAAATCGGAGAAATGTGTCTTCATAGGATACCCAAAGGAGACTGTTGGGTACACCTTCTATCATAGATCCGAAGGCAAGACATTCGTTGCTAAGAATGGATCCTTTCTAGAGAAGGACTTTCTCTCGAAAGAAGTGAGTGGGAGGAAAGTGGAACTTGATGAGGTAACTATACCTGCTCCTCTATTGGAAAGTAGTTCATCACATAAACCGGTTTCTGTGACGCCTACACCAATTAGTGAGGAAGTTAATGATGATGATCATGGAACTTCAGATCAAGTTACTACTGAACCTCGTAGATCAACCAGAGTAAGATCCGCACTAGAGTGGTACGGTAATCCTGTTCTGGAAGTCATGCTGCTAGATCATGACGAGCCTACGAACTATGAGGAAGCGATGATGAGACCAGATTCCGCGAAATGGCTTGAGGCCATGAAATCTGAGATGAGATCCATGTATGAGAACAAAGTATGGACTTTGATTGACTTGCCCAATGATCGGCGAGCCATTGAGATTAAATGGATCTTCAAGAGGAAGACGGATGCTGATAGTAGTGTTACTATCTACAAAGCTAGAATTGTCGCAAAAAGGTTTTCGACAAGTTCAAGGTGTTGACTATGATGAGAGTTTCTCACTCGTATCTATGTTTAAGTCTGTCTGAATCATGTTAGTAATTACCGCATTTTATGAAATCTAGCAAATGGATAAACAAAACTGCATTCCTTAATGGATTTATTAAAGAAGAATTGTATATGATACAACCAGAAGGTTTTGTCAATCCTAAAGGTACTAACAAAATATGCAAGCTCCAGCGATCCATCTATAGACTGGTGCAAATATCTTGGAGTTGGAATATACGCTTTGATAAGTTGATCAAAGCATATAGTTTTATACAGACTTGCGGTGAAGCCTGTATTTACAAGAAAGTGAGTTGGAGCACTACAGCATTTCTGATAAGTATATGTGAATGACATATTGTTGATCAGAGATAATGTAGAATTATTCTGCAAAGCATAAAGGAATGTTTGAAAGGAGTTTTTCAAAGAAAGACCTCAGTGAAGCTGCTTACATATTGAGCATCAAGATCTATAGAGATAGATCAAGACGCTTGATAAGTTTTTCAATGGTACATACCTTGACAAGATTTTTGAAGTAGTTCAAAATGGAACAGTCAAAGAAGGAGTTCTTGCCTGTGTTACAAGGTGTGAAGTTGAGTAAGACTCAAAACCCGACCACGGCAGAAGATAGAGAGAGAATGAAAGTCATTCCTTATGCCTCAGCCATAGGTTCTATAAAGTATACCATGCTGTGTACCAGACCTATTGTATACCCTGCCCTGAGTTTGGCAAGGGAGTACAATAGTGATCTAGGAGTAGATCACTGGACATTGGTCAAAATTATCCTTAGTGGAATAAGGATATGTTTCTCGATTATGGAGGTGACAAAAGGTTTGTCGTAAAGGGTTACGTCGATGCAGGTTTTGACACTGATCCAGATGACTCAAAGTCTCAATCTGGATACATATTGAAAGAGGGAGCAATTAGCTAGAGTAGCTCCGTGTAGAGCATTGTTGACATAGAAATTTGCAAAATACATACGGATCTGAATGTGGCAGACCCGTTGACTAAACTTTCCTCACAAGCAAAACATGATCACACCTTAGTAATCTTTGGGTATTAATCACATAGCGATGTGAACTAGATTATTGACTCTAGTAAGCACTTTGGGTGTTGGTCACATGACGATGTGAACTATGGGTGTTAATCACATGGTGATGTGAACTATTGATGTTAAATCACATGGCGATGTGAACTAGATTATTGACTCTAGTGCAAGTGGGAGACTAAAGGAAATATGCCGTAGAGGCAATAATAAAGTTATTATTTATTTCCTTATTTCATGATAAATGTTTATTATTTATGCTAGAATTGTATTAACCGGAAACATAATACATGTGTGAATACATAGACAAACAGAGTGTCACTAGTATACCTCTACTTGACAAGCTCGTTGAATCAAAGATGGTTAAGTTTCCTAGCCATAGACATGAGTTGTCATTTGATTAACGGGGTCACATCATTAGATAATGATGTGATTGACTTGACCCATTCTGTTAGCATAGCACTGGGTCATTTAGTTTGTTGCTATTGCTTTCTTCATGACTTATACATGTTCCTATGACTATGAGATTATGCAACTCCCGTTTACCGGAGGAATACTTTGTGTGCTACCAAACGTCACAACATAACTGGGTGATTATAAAGGTGCTCTACATGTGTCTCCGAAGGTACTTGTTGGGTTGACGTATTTCGAGATTAGGATTTGTCACTCCGATTGTCGGAGAGGTATCTCTGGGCCCTCTCAGTAATACACATCACTTAAGCCTTGCAAGCATTGCAACTAATGAGTTAGTTGCAGGATAATGTATTACGGAATGAATAAAGAGACTTGCCGGTAACGAGATTGAACTAGGTATTGAGATACCGACGATCGAATCTCGGGCAAGTAACATACCGATGACAAAGGGGATCTTCGTAGAATATGTGGGAGCCAATATGAGCATCCAGGTTCCGCTATTGGTTATTGACAGGAGACGTGTCTCGGTCATGTCTACATAGTCCTCGAACCCGTAGGGTCCGCACACTTAACATTACGATGATGGTTATATTATGAGTTTATATGTTTTGATGTACCGAAGGTTGTTCGGAGTCCCGGATGTGATCAAGGACACGACGAGGAGTCTCAAAATGGTCGAGACATGAAGATTGATATATTGGAAGCCTATGTTTGGATGTCGTAAGTGTTCCGGGTGAAATCCGGATTTTACCGGAGTACCGGGAGGTTACCGGAACCCCCCGGGGCTTAATGGGCCTACATGGGCCTTAGTGGAAATAGAGGGAAGCAAGGGGAGTGTGGGGCGCGCGACCCCCAAGGCCCAAACCAAATTGGTTTAGGGCAAGGGGGTCGGCCCCCTCTTTCCTTCTCCCCCTCTCTCTCTCTTTCCTTCTCCTGAATCCTATTCCAACTAGGAAAGGGGGGAGTCCTACTCCCGATGGGAGTAGGACTCCTCCTGGCGTGCCCTCTCCCTGGCCGGTCGCACCCCCCCCCCTTGCTCCTTTATATGCGGGGGCAGGGGGCACCCCATAGACACAACAATTGATCGTTTGATCCTTTAGCCGTATGCGGTGCCCCCCTCCATCATAGTCCACCTCGATATTATTGTAGCGGTGCTTAGGCAAAGCCCTGCGTCGGTAGAACATCAACATCGTCACCACGCCGTCGTGCTGACGAAACTCTCCCTCAACACTCGGCTGGATTAGAGTTTGAGGGACGTCATCGGGCTAAACGTGTGCTGAACTCGGAGGTGTCGTACGTTCGGTACTTGATCGGTCGGATCGTGAAGACATACGACTACATCAACCACGTTGTGCTAACGCTTTCGCTTTCGGTCTACGAGGGTACGTAGACAACACTCTCCCCTCTCGTTGCTATGCATCACCATGATCTTGCGTGTGCGTAGGAATTTTTTTGAAATTACTACATTCCCCAACAGTTCCCACTCATCATAAAGTTTTCTAGGGATAGAAACTTCCAACTCTAGTTTTTCTTCATAAGATTGCATCAAAGCATCAACGATATGTTTAGTAAAAGCTTTATTTTGACTATAAGCATGAGGAGAATTTAGCACGGATTGCAACAAGGAAATACAATCTATCAAACAACAATTATCATAATTAAATTCCTTGAAATCCAAGATAGTGGGTTCGTTGCTATCTAAAGTTTTAACCTCTTCAATCCCACTTTTACCAATTTTTGCATCAAGATCTAAAAACTCCGAATTTTTGGGATGCCTTATAACTAAAGTTGACTCATCTCCAGTCCCATCATTATCAAGATTCATATTGCAAAACAAAGATTTAATAGGGGCACATCAATCACTTTTAGATCTTCATCCTTATTATCATGAAAACTAGAAGAACACGCTTTTATGAAACAATCTTTTTCAGCATGCATCCTAGCGGTTCTTTCTTTGCACTCATCAATGGAAATTATCATGGCTTTGAGAGACTCGTTGATATCATGCTTAGGTGGAATAGATCTAAGTTTCAAAGAATCAACATCAAGATAAATTCTATCCACGTTCCTAGACAACTCATCAATCTTAAGCAATTTTTCTTCAATCAAAGCATTGAAACTCTTTTGCGAACTAATAAATTCTTTAATACTAGATTCAAAATCAAAGGGCATCTTATTATAATTTCCATAAGAATTGTTGTAGGAATTACCATAATTATTAGAGGAATTACTAGGAAACGGCCTAGAATTAAAATTACCTCTATACGCGTTGTTACCAAAATTGTTCCTACCAACAAAATTCACATCCATAGATTAATTATAATTCTCAATCAAAGTAGAAACAATTTCATAAGTTCATCCATCTTTCCACTCAAAACATTAATCTCTTCAATTGCATGCACCTTTTTAGTAGTAGATCTTTCAGTGTGCCATTGAGAATAATTAACCATAATATTATCTAGGAGTTTGGTAGCTTCTCCTAAATTGATTTCCATAAAAGGGCCTCCCGCAGCCGAATCTAAAAGATTTCTAGAAGCAAAATTCAATCTGCCATAAAAATTTTGTATAATCATCCATAAATTCAAACCATATGTAGGGCAATTACGTATCATTAATTTCATCCTCTCCCAAGATTGTGCAACATGCTCATGATCAAGTTGCTTAAAATTCATAATATCGTTTATAAGAGAGATGATCTTAGCGGGAGGAAAATACTTGACAAAAGCATCTTTGGACTTATTCCATGAATCAATACTAGTTTTAGGCAAAGATGAAAACCAAGCTTTAGCACGATCTATAAGCAAAAATGAAATTAGCTTAAGTTTAAAAATATCATTATCCACATCTTTCTTATTTTGCATATCACACAAATCAACAAAGTTTTTTAGATGGGTAGCGGCATCTTCACTAGGAAGGCCAGAAAACGGATCTTTCATGACAAGATTCAGCAAAGCAGTATTAATTTCACAAGATTCAGCATCGGTAAGAGGAGCAATCGGAGTGCTAATAAAATCATTATTGTTGGTATTGGCAAAGTCACACAATTTAGTATTATCTTGAGCCATCATGACAAGCAAGCAATCCAACATACAAGCAAACAAGCGAAGAAAAAGCGAACGGAAAGAGAGGGCGAAAGGAAAAGAGGGCGAATAAAACGGCAAGGGTGAAGCGGGGGAGAGGAAAACGAGAGGCAAATGGCAAATAATGTAATGCAAAGGATAAGAGTTGTGATGGGTACTTGGTATGAATTCACTTGGCATAGATCTCCCTGGCAGTGGCGCCAGAAATCCTTCTGGCTACCTCTTGAGCATGCGTTGGTTTTCCCTTGAAGAGGAAAGGGTGATGCAGCAAAGCAGCGTAAGTATTTCCCTCAGTTTTTGAGAACCAAGGTATCAATCCAGTAGGAGACCACGCACGAGTCACCTCGTACCTACACAAACAAATAAGAACCTCGCAACCAACGCATTAAAGGGGTTGTCAATCCCTTCACGGCCACTTGCAAGAGTGAGATCTGATAGAGATAATAATAATAAGATAAATATTTTTGTATTTTTATGATATAGATTGAAAGTAAAGATTGCAAAATAAAATAGATTGGAAACTTGTATGATGGAGAATAGACCCGGGGGCCATAGGTTTCACTAGTGGCTTCTCTCAAGATAGCATAAGTATTGCGGTGGGTGAACAAATTACTGTCAAGCAATTGATAGAAAAGCGAATAATTATAAGAATATCTAGGTATGATCATGTATATAGGCATCACGTCCGTGACAAGTAGACTGACTCATGCCTGCATCTACTACTATTACTCCACACATCGACCACTATCCAGCATGCATCTAGAGTATTAAGTTCATAAGAACAGAGTAACGCTTTAAGCAAGATGACATGATGTAGAGGGATAAACTCATGCAATATGATATAAACCCCATCTTTTTATCTTCGATGGCAACAATACAATATGTGTCGTTTCCCTTTCTGTCACTGGGATCGAGCACCGCAAGATTGAACTCAAAGCTAAGCACTTCTCCCATTACAAGAAAGATCAATCTAGTAGGCCAAACCAAACTGAAAATTCGAAGAGACTTGCAAAGATAACCAATCATACATAAAATAATTCATAGAATATTCAAATATTGTTCATAGGTAATCTTGATCATAAACCCACAATCATCGGATCTCGACAAACACACTGCAAAAGAAGATTCCATCGAAGAGATCTCTAAGAGAATCAAGGAGAACTTTGTATTGAGATCCAAACAGAGAGAAGAGGCCATCTAGCTAATAATTATGGACCCAAAGGTCTGAGGTAAACTACTCACACATCATCGGAGGGGCCATGGAGTTGATGTAGAGGCCCTCCGTGATCAATGCCCCCTTCGGCGGAGCTCCGGAAAAGACCCCAAGCTGGGATCTCTTGGGTACAGAAGGTTGCGGCAGTGGAAATAGGGTTTCGTGGTGCTCCTGGATGTTTTCGGGGTATGCGAACATATATGAGAGGAAGAAGTAGGTCGGTTGAGCCACAAGGGGGAGGGCGCGCCCAGGGGGGTAGGTGCGCCCCCTGCCTCGTGGCCGCCTCATTGATTGCTTGACGTCCACTCCAAGTCCTCTGGATCACGTTTGTTCCAAAAATCACGCTCCCGAAGGTTTCATTCCGTTTGGACTCCGTTTGATATTCCTTTTCTGCGAAACACTAAAATAGGCAAAAAAAAACAACAATTTGGGCTGGGCCTCCGGTTAATAGGTTAGTCCCAAAAATAATATAAAAGTGTAAAATAAAGCCCATTAACATCCAAAACAGATAATATAATAGCATGGAACAATCAAAAATTATAGAAACGTTGGAGACGTATCATTCATCGGGAGGGGTGTGGCATACCGCAAAATGGGACTCCACGGGATACTGTTCATCTCCACCGTCGACATCCTCCGGCCTCCACAGGCTACTATTCATCCACCGTCGACCTCCTCCAGCCTCCACATGCGACTGTTCATCCACGGGCTCCTGTTCATCCAGCCTTCACCGCTCCTCCACCGGCTACTGTTCAACCAGCCCTCTCCATGGGGTCCTATTCAACCACCCCTCCATGGGCTACTGTTCATCCAACCCTCCACCGGCTACTGTTCAACCAGCCCTCCACGGGGTCCTGTTCATCTAGCCCTCCACGGGGTCCTGTTCATCCACCCCCAACCGGCTCGATCAGGGTCCTGTTCATCCAACGGCAACGGCCTCTACTACCATGGGGTCCTGTTCATCCAACCCCCCACCGGGAACTATTCATCCATCCCCCCAACAACGCTCACTATTCATCCAGAGGCAGCATCGATTGGCTTCAGTTAGCAGAAGTAGCGAAGGAATCACTCGGGGCCAGTTAACAACAAGGGATCGATCGCTCGGGTTCAGTAACGTAGCTAGTGCAATCGCTCGGGTTCAGTTAGAGACCAACGCCTCGCTCGGGTTCAGTTCGAATGCAACACCTCGCACACACACGCGTACGTGTACGAGAGAAACATGCATCGCTCGGCCCCCGACCACCCACCGTAACCGGGAACTCCCTGATATTTTCCTCGCCCTCGCTTCTACCACTGTTTTTTCCTTCATGGACGGCCCAAAGAATGTCACGCGGCTGCGTCTCCGGCTCGCCTAGGACGAAAAGCCAATTTTCTGTCATGATTTTTTGTCATAAAAGTAGGAGCCCGCCACATCTACGATGATACCGGGTTTTGTCACAATTATCGTCATAGAAGTGTCATAAGCATGACAGAAAAAAATTGGTTCGGCCCAAAATGTCACGTATGTGTCATTTTTTGTAGTGCTGACACTTGATTGCATTTCATAAACTGATTATTGTTCATCGAGCATCACCTTTGCCTCATTCATGTACATTGAATAACCCTGCTACAATGAAATAGATTTTTAAATTTGCATGTGCGGCTCTAGATGTTGATAGATATAAGAATTATTAGAAGATCACAAAACACACGGTTTCTATGGCATAACATGTGGGTTATTTTGCATTAATGATCCAAAAGTCAGTTACCTCTGCGATGTTTTCTAATAAAGCAAGTGTACCATCACGACCGCCATTGACAGATTTAATCAACTACTCCCTCCGTCCCGAAAAACATGTCGCACGCCTAGTTCACTAGTACTTTTGCAAAAAAGACCTCATAGTTTCAAAACCATCTCAAACAAGTCCCTCCGCCATCGTCTTCTTCCTCCGCCGTCGTGCGCGTGCCGCCAGGGGCCGGGGCCGCCCAGCTGCGCGATTTGTCGCCCACCAGGAAGTGATTTGTTGCCGCCGCCGTCGCCAAGTACCGCCGCTGCCGCCCAATCCTGTGCCGCCGCGATCTCCTCCCGCCGCGATTACCTGCGGCGTCGCCAGAACTTCCCAGCACCATCCGGTGGACCAGGAGCTCCTGCTCGTCCTCCTCGAGATCCCGTGCATCCTTCTCGAGCTCCCGCGTCTCCTTCTTGAGCTCCCGCGCGTGCGCCGCCGCGATCCATCCAGCTGCGATCCCCTACGGCCGTCGCCGAAACCTGCCTCCACGATTCGATGGACCAGGAGCTCACGCTCGTCCTCCTCTATCTCCCATGAGTCCTCCTCGAGCTCCCACGTGTCGCCGTGCTGCTCCTTCTCGCTTGCCCGCGCGCCCGCGCGCCCGCGCAGCTGCTTTTCCCCTGTCACAGGTGGAGCTCTACATGCTGCTGCTATTGCTCCTCTGTCGTGGTGCTGCTGCTGATCTTCTGCACCGTGGGAGAACCTGAACCTGAACCCAAGCGCACAGCTGGGTTGAAATTGAACCTGTGCGTCGCACCTGATCTTCTGCTCGTGAGTTCCTCCGCGTCGAACCTGATCTGCGTCGAACCTGACCTTCCTCTGCCTGTGCTGCTGTTGCTGACCCAAGTGAAGCCGTGTTGTGCTCGTCTGCACTCTGAAGAAGGTAGTCCATCAGAATACTGCTACCTGAAAGTTAGTGAAATGGTTTACTGTTAACTGAATCATGACAATGCCAATCATGGAGTAAATTCAGTTGTTAACTTAAAATTCATGGAGTACATTCATTATACAGAAAATGTTGCTGATCATTGTGAACAGAATCATGATGGTTGTTAACTGGAAATTATTAAAGAAACTACTGCTGATCATGGAGTACTTGTGTTGCTTGCTTAATTTGCTGATATGCTGATGTTGCTTGCTTGCTTAATTTGCTGATCTGCTGATGTTGCTTGCTTAATGTGCTGATGAAGGGTTAAATTTCAGTTAAACTATTGTAACTGCGTGTAAACAAAAGGGAAATTTAGAGTAAATTTAGAGTTGCTAACAACATGTTCTGATCCACTAACAGCAAGTCTAAAGTTTCCAGTAAATTGAAAACTGAACATTAACACTTGGTAAATCTGGTCAACAAGAGTCCAACAAAATTCAAAACAATTATGATCCATTTTCCTGTTTCAAACAATTTTCAGTAGAGCCAGAGTACTTCCTGCTATGATTTGTAGAGCCACATTGGTTCAGATTTTGTAAAAGCAAATGGTCACAAACATTGTCAAGTGCAAATCATCTGTAGCTCACTGACTAACTACACATTTGGTCAGATTTTGTAAAATTCAGTTAAACTACAATTATTGATGCTAATTCACTAGGAGTAGTTTATATGCAAAGGTAATAAATCAGTTCTGATTCTATTGACAGGAGTATATTTTTCTTGACACTTTTCTACCATAGGCATGGTACTATGAGCAAGTAAAATTCAGCAAAACTACTCTAACTAGAGTAAAATTTTGTTAACTACTCTAACTAGAGAAAATGGCTTATGGTTAGAGCAAAGTGTTTAGCTGCCATGGCAGCCTTTCTATAAATGGTGCCATGGCAGCCATTTGTAGAAATGGTGCCATGGCAGCCATTTGTAGAAAGGCTGCCATGGCAGCATTTCTTGTTTGGCTACCGTGGCAACCAAACTAGAAATGGTGCCATGGCACCTATTTCTTGTTTGACTTGCATACTCATTTTGTGTGTGTATATTCTTGTTATGGTACCATGGTGTACTCATCTTTTGTCATTGATGGCAGGAAACATAACTATGGATTTGAACTTGATGCCTCAAAAGGAAGAACATGAAACTATTGATTTGAACTTGATGCCTCAAGAGGAAGACGATGAAGGTATTAATTTGAATTGGATCCCTGAACAGGAGGAACCTCAAGTGGCAGAGAATGGAACTATGGATTTGAACTTGATGCCTCAAGAGGAAGACGATGAAGCTATGAATTGGATGCCTCCAGAAGATGAAGGGAAAGAGGATGAAGCTCAAGAGGAAGAGAATGAAGTTATGAATTGGATACTTCAAGAGAAGAGAAGAGAATTGTCAGATAAGGAGAGGCATGGTGTTTACTTCGCTTTGCTGGTAATCGAGCTCAGAGATGGGTCTGTTCAACCAGACGACAAGCTGCTAGTCTCAAACCTGTTGGACATAAGTGTACGATCTGTTGAAAGAATCTGGGAAGAAGCCAAAAAGAAAATTGCCGATGGCAAAGAAGTAGATGTCTCAAGCAAGAAGCCAGGAAGATCTGGCCGAAAGAGAAAGGAGCTGGATCTAGAGAGGACCTCAACAATCCCACTAAATAAAAGAAGGACAATTCGATCTCTGGCACGGTCTCTAGGTGTGGCCCGGTCGACCCTACATAAGAGGTTCCAGTTGAATGAGCTCAACCGCATCACAAGCACCGTGAAGCCTCACCTCAAGCTAGAGAACAAGCTTGCGAGATTGAAATTTTGTATGTCCATGGTCGATGACAATTCAATCTCAACTTCTCGGGCTATGTTTAAACCAATGACGAATATGGTTCACATCGATGAGAAGTGGTTTGACATGACGAGAGTGAAGAATAGTTACTATGTACTTCCTAGAGAACCTGAGCCGAAGCGTACCGTGTCAAACACTCACAGCATTGGGAAGGTGATGTTCCTAACAGCTATTGCCAAGCCTCGATATAACAATGAGGGGGAGCTAACATTCGACGGGAAGATTGGCATTTGGGCATTCGTTGAAGAGACTGAGGCGAAGCGGACAAGTCATAACAGAACAAAGGGAACAAAAGTGTTGACATCAGTGAAAGTAACTAGGCCTGTGTGTAGAGATTATCTAATCAATAAGGTTATCCCGGCAATTCAGGATAAGTGGCCTGACGATGACGAGGGAGCAACAATATTCATCCAACAGGATAATGCAAAGCCCCATGTCCTTCCCAATGATGTAGCTTTTCGAGAAGCTGTGGAACAAACTGATCTTGACATCCGATTGCTACGACAGCCCCCAAATAGCCCTGAGTTAAATTGTTTGGACCTCTGCTTCCATACCTCTCTCCAGTCTCTAACTGACTGCAGGTCACCTACAAACATCTAGGAACTGGTACAGGGTGTGGAAGAGGAATTCGAGAACTACGATCCCGACAAGTTGCACAGAAGCTTTATCACATTAGAAGCAGTTATGTTTGAAGTTATGAAAGACAAAGGAGGAAATCAATATAAGTTGCCCCACTTGCACAAGGATCGCATTCAGAAAGCTGGCAGGGAAATCATCAGTGTATATTGCGACAGTCGGGTAGTTGTTGATACTAGGGCCATTATAGAAGAAATGGAAATTGCAATAGGAAAAGAAAATGAAAGGAAAGAATTGGCTAAAGAAGGGAAAAGAAAGAAAAGTAAAGGGAAGGGCAGGGAAGAAGTGGCCAGAGAAAGAATGTAGTCAAGAGGGGGCAAAGAGGCCCTTATGTCATGTAGTCAGGTGCTCCTTGTGTATGTCTTGTGTAATCTTGTGTCAAGAGGGGACAAAGATGCCCTTATGTCATGCCCTTGTGTATGCCTTGTCTAATCCTTGTATATCAACTCCTTGTTGGAATTTATTGGAATTATCTGGGTTATTTGGATTAATTGAATTATCTGGGTTATTTGAATTAACTGGATTAATTTGGATTATTTGAATTAATTTGGGTTATTTGGATTTATTTGAATTATTTGAATTGATTTGGATTAATTTTAGTTATTTGAATTAATTTAAATATTTGGATTTATTTCAATGAGGCATGCTAATGTCACAATCAGTATACTTTGAAGGTTAGTGGCAAGCAAGGCCTTTGCTAATCTGTATGCTTGGCAAGCAAGGCCTTTGCTAATCTCATATCATCAGTACATGATCTTCTAATCACTACTAAACCAAAAAGAGACCCTTGTATGGAGTTAACTGAACCAAATTTCAAGCTGAGACTAGTTCACTGAAACCTGGGCACACCATTTAAAATGATTTGTCAATTAAACAATTAAACAACTAGTGCTTTGGTTTACAACCAATTAGGAGGCCCACACTACTATCCTAAAAGATGTAAATGTTTGAGATGTAAATGTTTCCTTGCGTTTTGGTTTCAAGTTTGTCAGGTTGTTGGACAATTTTTGTTCTTATTTTGGTTGTTTTGTTCTTGCATCTGAAAGGTTTGCAAATGATCTTCGGGACACTGGGTGGCCGGTACTTGTTTGTGATCAGAAATGATCCCCCGAGAAGAAGTTAAAGCAAGATCATTAAGAATTTAATATAGCACTTCCTTGATTTAGTTCAGATATGATGACACTGCAAAATCCTTTAGGAAAAAAACAGAGCACTTGATCTGCTTTTGCTTAACTTCACAAGGAAGATATAGCTGCATCACAACAACCAGTACCTAGGATATTTTCCTAGTACCAATAGGAAATAAAGCCTCTATTTAAACTGGGATTCAACTCCCTGAACCAAATTCAACATCTTTCAGAGTATTTTTGTCAGGTTGTTGTAACATAGCTATAGTACTCCATTCACTAAAATTCAGTAGACAGAGAATAAGTGGTTCAGAGAGTATACACATTCAGTAAATTCAGTAAAGATGAAGTAGAGAAGAGAGGTTCATACCCAGGTTGTAGGCGTTGGTGACCCAGGCTGTACCCAGGAGAAGATTTGTAGCCGCCGCTGCTGCCAAGTGAGCAGGCACGACCCTCTGGACAGCCTCCGCCGCTGCCGCGGTGTGGCAAGCGCGGGTCTTCCATCAGAGAAACAACGGAGAAGAAGCCGCAAATCCACGAGCAAATCCATGAGCTTAAGCTTGTTTTCGTGGTGGTCGGGCTCATCAGCTCACGCGCCTCCGCCCCGCTCCAGTCCACCACCACCAGCAGCGCCGTCCCTCCCTCCTTCTTTCTTCACCTAGCTACCTCTGTTGCCACGCGTGCGTAGGGCCGTAATCGCCTCCGACCCCCTCGCTCCTGCCGACCCCCGATTCACCGAGCACGCCAATGAACCATGCCGCCGCTACTCCCCTCCCCGCCGCTGTCGGGCCCGGTCCGGCCCGGCGCTACTGGACTGGCTTGGGGCGGAGGAGATCTTCCCCGATCTCGGTTCCCTCCTCCCCTGGTGGCGCGTGGGTCGTCGAGCTTAAGCTGGGGAAATCGAAGATTTTTATGAGGAAGGGGGGAGCTTGGGGAGGCAGGCGAGCGGCAGCTTCGGCGCCGGAGCAGGAGGCAGCTGCGGCGAGGGAGCGGGGGAGCAGGGGAGCCGCGACGGGGGGGAGCAGCGTAGCTGAGGCGCGGGAGCGGGGAAGCGACGGCGGCGGGGAGGAGCGCAGCTGGGGATTCTGTCGGAGGAGGACGACGAGGAGTGCGGGTTCGGTCGGGAGAAACTGAAGGGTGTTTTTGTAAAATTGCCTTCGCGACATGTTTTTTGGGACGGAGGGAGTACATGTGTAGATTTTTTTGGAGACGGGATCCACCAATTTTCTCTTGTCTCGCACACGAGTATTTTAAGCGCTTCGTCTGCGTTGTGTGTTTTCCCCACCCAAGTTTCAAGTTTCACAGCGAAAAATTTCATTAGGCGCGTGATTTCAGAATTTATTCCTCCCATCACATTTTCGTAGTATCTCCCAACCCAGCCCCCCCCCCCTCACGACAGCTCAAACCACTGCCGCCGCAACCACAGCTTCAACCAACATCTATGTTCTGCCTGAGCCTCATCGATCCAGTCAGGTAACCCACTGATCTCTATCATAGCCCCAGCCTGATTCCTTAAATGGCGCATGCAAAACATCCTCATCATGCCTCTAAATCCCCACAGCCCCTACTCTAGAGCATCGCCACATAAGCCCAATGATACAACCATTTTGCATCATGTTTTCATGTTGATATTTATTGCATTATGGACTGTTATTTCACTTTATAATACAATTCTTATGCCTTTCTCTCTTATTTTGCAAGTTTCGTATGAAGAGGAAGATTGTCGGCAGCTGGAATTCTGGACCCTAAAGGGCTATATCGGAGGCACCTTTTCTAAACAACTCCAAATGAGCTGAAAATTGACGGAGAATTATTTTGGAATATATTAAAATTATTGGCGAAAGAAATACCAAAGGGGGACCCACCAGGCAGCCACAAACCTGGGAGCGCACTCTACCCCCTACCCCCCCTCCCCCCGAGCTTATGGCGCCCGTGGCAGGCCTCCAGGGCCTGTCCTCTCCTATATAGTGCCATTTGACATAGAAAAAAGTTAGAAAAAGGTTTCGAGATGAAGTGTCGTCGTCTCGAGGCGGAACCCGGGCAGGAGCACTTTTACCCTCCAACGGGGTGATTCCGTCGCAGAAACTTCCCACCGAGAGGGGGAAAGTGAAGCCATCATCATCACCAACGATCCTCTCATCACGAGAGGACCAATCTTCATCAACATCTTCACCAACACCATCTCATCTCAAACCCTAGTTCATCTCTTGTATTCAATCTTTGTCTCAAAATCTCAGATTGGTACATGTGGGTTGCTACTAGTGTTAATTACATCGTGTAGTTGATGCTAGTCAGTTTATTTGGTGGAAGATTATATGTTCAGTTCCTTAATGATATTCAATACCCCTCTGATCTTGAACATGAATATGATTTGTGAGTAGTTACTTTTGTTCTTGCAGACATGTGAGAATTCTTGTCATAAGTAATCATGTGAATTTGGTATTCGTTCGATATTTTAATGATATGTATGTTGTTGCTTCCTTTAGTGGTATCAGGTGAACGTCGGCTACATGACACTTCACCATCTTTGGGCCTAAGGGAAGGCATTGTGGAGTAGTTATTAAATGATGGGTTGCTAGAGTGACAGAAGCTTAAACCCTAGTTTATGCGCTATTCGGAAAGGGGCTGATTTGGATCCATATGTTTCCTGCTATGGTTAGATTTATCTTAATTCTTCTTTCGTAATTGTGGATGCTTGTGAGAGGGGTTAATCATAAGTGGGAGGCTTGATCAACTAAGAATGGCACCCAAGCACCGGTCCACCCACATATCAAATTCTCAAGTAATGAACGTGAATCAAACAAACATGATGAACGTGACTAGATGAAATTCCCATGTGTCCTCAAGACCATTTTTCTTATTATAAGAGACTGTTCCGACCTGTCCTTCGCTACAAAAAGGATTGGGCCACCTTGATGCACCTTTGTTATAATTGCTACTTGTTGCTCGTTACATATTACTTTGCTATCAAACTATCTGTTACCAATAATTTCAGTGCTTGCAGACAATACCTTGCTGAAAACCACTTGTCATTTCCTTCGGCTTCTCGCTGGGTTCACCACTCTTACTTATCGAAAGGACTACGATTGATCCCCTATACTTGTGGGTCATCAAGACTCTTTTATGGCGTCGTTGCCCACACCAACGCCTATAGAAACGTTAGTAGTATAAAGCTTAGCATCTTTTTTGCTCATTCTACCATCTATTTAAAGTTAGGTTAATTATGATGAGATAGCTAGCCACTTTTGTGCAGGATATCATAGGATAAGAAAATCAAACAAAATTATGTGCTTTAGAGTATACAAAATTAGTACCATTTAGATTGTGAGAATTAGGCTTGATTTTGATTGATAATTCATCTATATTCTGTTGCTCATGTGTGCTATTGTTCACGACTAAGGGTGAGAGGATGCAACATATAGTACTCAAAATATTATGTATAAAGAAATCGTCCTTGCAATGTAATGCCAAAGATTCTATCCTTTTACTAGAGTATTTCCATTCAACTTTTGTTGATTTGTTAACTAAAATTTGTATGCATCACAGATTACATTGTTGGTTTTCTGGCTGGGCTGCCAACACCGAGGCTAAAAGAGTGTACCTTTGTATAAATGTTAGTTCTTTCTATTTTCCAATTCAGCTTTTTTACTGGTTTTCCATCCTCTGTTACCAATTTCCATCTATTATTGTTGGATGGGGTATTATCTGTAAAAATATGATCTTTGAAATGTATACAAGAGCAATTCTCCTTTGGTGTTATCTGTAAAATTATGATCTTTGAAATGTATAAAAGAGCAATTTTCCTTTAGTTCAAAGAAAGCTTTATTTTGTACAAGTTTTGGTTGCACGAGACAGTTTTCAAACTTTGACTATCTTGGTAGGAACAACTTTGCCTGGAATATTTAAAATATGTACCTAAGTGTTTGCTTTTGAATAAAGGTGGGTTTTATTTACTTAAAATGAAGCATCAAGTGGATACAAACCCAATAAGCACATACCCAGCCTCTGCGTAGGTAGGATGCACACACACACACACACACACAAAATACCGGCAAATAACAAAGTAATATAACACCAAAGTTATGCCTAAGCGAGAGAAAAAAAGGAACTGATCAAATCTGCAGTCGGCAAACAACAGGAATGACCACATTCACACCAATCATCTTTTTGAGTTAAATCGAAACTTTATTTATTAGAAATAATCAGTACATCGTTTGTGATGATCATTACAATTTCATTGATAGGCTCCTCAACCCAATCCGAAGTCAAAGAAAATCTAGCTAATCTAGCAAGTTCATGAGCAACTTTGTTTCCCTCTCTATTACCGTGTTCGAGTCTAGTCACCACAAAATCACATGCATAGTGAAAACAATCATCAAAAATTGCCGCCGCCGCACCCGCTGATTGTCCTCCGTCTTGCATGGTCTCAATCACCTCCAAAGGCAAGAATGTAGGTTTTCACCCTGAAGAACTGGTATGAGCATATCCGAGTAATGCCTTCAACAAGGTAACAATGTAAAAAAGATAGCCATTGCTAGGTATAACCAACTCGGGCCAAGCCTGGATTTTCACCACAGAGCTCGATACCGAGTACTCTAGAAGCACCACTATCGAAGTCAACCGTGTGTTGTTGCCACCACTTTTCCGTGATCCTAAGAGTTGCATGCGTTGGGCTAGAACATTGATCGCCAGTCTGCACAATCATATCTCAAGTCGTCGTCCACGGAATGCATTTCACTGCCGAGGCAACCACCGGATATGGAAAGAGAACCCCTGCAAAGACCTTTTGGTGGGACCACAATTCGCGGCACGACCGCTACCGCAGTGGTCACCACACCGACCAACATCGAGATGGAGCACATCACCACGTCTACCATCTCACCGGATATAGCCCTGCCCAGACCCGTCGTCCATGGAGCCGACATAACCGGATCGTGAGCAAGGTAGATCAGTCAGTGGAGCTGTCGCCCGCCTAGCCGCCACATCCATGTCGGATCCATCCGGGGCCTCCCCATGGCGGCGACGAGTGCGAGAAGCCGTCAAAAGGTCAGCACTCGCCGACCGAAAAGAAGATGGCGACTCCGGGACCTTGGATCCGAGGCACCAAGGTGAGGCAGTGCATGTTCTCACCACCATTGTGCGTCGCGGGGCTTTGCTAGACGACTTTCGATGATGACGGCGAAGGAGGGAGTAGCGGAGGCGACTCCAGAGTGGCTAAGTGTTTGTAACCATGGGTGAACTGATTTTTAGTAGCTTTCGATATTTATCTGAGTTAAATTGGTTGCTTACCCATTGTCTTCTTTTCTTATATAAAAAATAAAGCAGCCACGCACACCGGCGCTCTGCATGCTAGTGACATACTCTCTCTATTTCTAAATGTAGTGCACCCGCATTTTTTGAAATCTAAGTTTGAAAATACGAATTAAGTGCTATAATTTTTGCTACCGCCACAGTTGGTCTTGTTGACTAAATTTATGATCAAATTTAGATCTCGAAAAACATGGACGCACTACATTTAGAATGAAGGAGTATTATGACCTGCAGGGGAGTAGAGCACTTGTTTAAGTTTCCAAGGATACACGCATAGTATCTTTCATGTTTCTCAAAGATTTTCGATTTTTTATGGGTAACAGTACGATACATTCAAAACTCACGGTTAACGAGAACCACTCACAACAATCAATCTCACGCCAGCCTGCTCTCCCCACCAACCAAATTTTAGGGGGAAAAAGTCCCAAAAAATCAAGTCTAGTGCTTTACAGTAGGATTATTTTAGATTCTTCAGACGATGGCATCAAAGTCCACGGCGAGTATTCTGGCGAGCGCCTCGAGCCCCACGCCGCTGTCGCCGTCACCAGCCATACTTATCATGGCGCGGATCTCGTCGTCGGCGACCGGCATCCCGGCCCACCCGAGGTAGGCCTTGAGGTCCTCGAACCCGACCTTGCCGTCCCCGTCGCGGTCCATTAGCCGGAAGGCGTCCTCCATCGCCGAGCGGCAGCCGCTGTCCGCCCCCGCCTTAGCTGCGCGGCCAAGGAGGCCCTCGAACTCGTGGTACTGCACGAAGCCGTCGAGGTCGGCGTCGGCGGCGGTGATCATGGCCTCGATGTCGTCGTCGTCGAAGCGCTCGTCGGTGGCGCCCGCGTTGGCGTAGAAGGTCTTGAGGTCGTCGCGGCTGATGCGGCCGTCGTGGTCCGCGTCCAGCACGTCGAACGCCGGCCGCAGGTCCCCCGCGCCGGCGCCGGCGGGGAGGTCAAGGCCCGCGTACCTGCCGCCGGGACACATGCTTACTTCGGCGCTGCGGGGAGGGAAATGTGGAGCCTCGCGACAGCCGCAGAGCTAGATTGGAAGCGCGATCTCTGTTTGTTTGTTTTTTCGGGAGGCAGAGAGGGCTGGGAGGCTATTTGGGTTTGGCGAGGAGAGGAGGCCCGTATTTATAGGCGGCGGAATAGAATTCTCCAGCTGGCCAGGAGGGCTATTCGTGGACCTCGTCTACGGCCTGCTGTATATCTGTATCTCACGTTTTGATCTTGCAGATTCCCACCGGGACACGGGTGTTTCGTGGAGGTGGTGCACTGGGTTTTCTCGCGATTTCTGTGTCAACGCGGGTGATATGAGTATTTAATTGGTTTGATTTACGATTTGAGGTGAGAGAAAGCTTGGAGGGCAAGGAGCCGAGCGTGGGGCCACAGGTTTTCGGCGCTTGGTTGGACCGGTCCAATCGGGAAGACGTGTAGGCTGACATCACCGGTCGGTCGCCGGTACGAGCTCTGGCCGTCGCTTTCGGTGTGAGATCCTTCGTGGCGTCAGAATTTTTTGTGGCTGAGTTTGTAGTATCTTTCGCAAGGAAAGCTGCTTGTGCAACACCACGCGCGTGACTGTTCGATCCACCTTACGTTCCTGAGCGCGTGTGGAAGGAAGGAAGGAAGGAAGGCTGTGTAGCTAACACCACGCGCATGTCGTTTTTGAAGAGCGTCTTCGGTCTTAAAAAAAAAAGAGTTAAAAGCATTGGGGGTCCTAGAACTTGCTCACAATATGATGGTTTGGTCCTATAACTTGCAAAATGACCTTACCCAGTCCCACAACTTGCACCCAACGTGCAACTTTGGTCCTAGACCAATCACAGAGAGACAAGTGGACTCGTCGGGCCCGAGCCGGTCAGAGCGCGTTTTTGCAAAGAGCCTCCTGCCTTTCATTAGAATCAACCCGCTGTGCTGAGTGAACTGAAAACACAGCTGAGATTTTATTCAGTTGCTCGATCGATTGCGGTGTTGCCGCTGCAGGTGACGTGGTGATCAATGCGTGGTTCAGCATCCGGAGGTCCCCATAACCGCCGTAATCATCCGCAACTCAATTTACTCCCAGAAATAATCGCTTGCTGTTGAGTGATTTACGTGTACTGTAGCCATTCTCCCATTCGCAATCTCTCTTCAGCAGTGGCGTAGCTAGGGGGTGGCCAGGGTGGTCCATGGACCACCCTGGAATTTCCCCATAGTGTATTAAAAATATATTTCTTTGAAAATAAATAAACTTATGTAAATATTTCTATTGGTGGACCACCCTGACTTATTGGGCTGGCTACGCCACTGCTCTTCAGTGTGTCATATTTGTTGCTAAAGAGTTGGTTAGTGTTATTTGCTGATGCTTCAGAGTATGCATGTGTCAGAAATCAAGCTTGCTTCACACATTGATCCTGGCAGTGCTCCCCCTTCAGGAAATAATCAGTAAACTGGAACTGCCAGAGTGCTATTTGCAGGTCAACCTATATTACAAAGTAAATATTGTTCAAGACTAATGAGGTTTAGTATTTTCTCACTGTTACTTTATAGAATGATATGACATCATTTTTCTCATCAGTGTTTGAAATACTTTAAATACAAAAGAAGTTTTTTCTCATCAGCGTCAGAAATCTCTGTTTGAATATTTTAAATACGAAGCAAGTTTCATAGCACTTTGCAATATAATGAACCTCTTGCACCAAGTGTATGGAATCCTCATGGCTATTCAAGCACATCGGTGCGTGTTCTAATGTTATAAAAGCAGATTAACTAGAGCCTGGATATACTGAGCAGAGTGGATTTCTGTTATATTATTCTAGTACTTCTGTATCCATGTATCACCTAATTGGATGAAGAACAGATAAACTGTTCCCTGTCGCTAAACATTTGTGGATTAAGCCAAGGAAGTACGGCGGTGAAATATGCATCTAATCATTTCTGGTTTCAAGACAGTACTTACTGAGAATTTGATTTCCATTCTGTCTCCACAGGTGCTCTAGCCATAGCAAGTGTTCTGCTCAACCCCCAGACTTTAGGTGGATGTACTGTTTTCAGTGGTTCGGTTCCTCTAAGCAAATCATTTGCTGACAGGGTGACGCCTGAAGCCAGAAAGGTAACAACGACCCACCAAATCATGGTTAAGCCAATTATATTTCGTAGTTGAATCCTCTTGCAAATGTCTTGTCTCTGGATTCTTGCAAACCTGCAGACGCCGGTTTTATGGTTCCATGGGATGGCAGATGTGGTGGTACTATTCGAAGTCGGGCATGCTGGCTACGCGTTTCTCCAAGAGCTTGGCATGGCCTGTGAATCCAAGAGCTGGGCACGCTGGCTGCGCGTTTCTGCAAGACCATCATGATCGTCGTCGGCGAACCACGAAGATCTACACTAGCTAGAGTACTTCACAAACTTATGGGCACCGTTGCTAGGTGGCGCATTGCTAGTACATATGTGACCTGAATCTCAGTTTATCTTGCCACACGAGTGCTTTGGAACATGATCCTGTGAATTTTTTTATGATATCCAACGAAAGGATTATGATACTGTTACAGTTAACCAGTTCTCTGCCATCTAAATTCGTGTGCCTGATGACTTGCTCTGTTATTTGTTGATGCTTCGATTAACTGTCACATGAATCTGACATGGGCAGTGGCTCATCAATGATGTTCTCTGCCGTCTAAATTCGTGTGCTTGATGACTTGCTCTGTTGGTAGTGCTATCTGAATGCTCCTCCGGCTCCCAGCCCCCGGCATCATTCGACGAGGAGGAGGCGCCCGCCACCGGCGGCAGGCCGAGCTCGTCGTCCGAGGCCTCAGCAGGAAGCCGAGCTCAGGCTGTGGCGCATATCTCCTCCAGTCACCGCATGACGGAGGCCACCGATCTGTGATCCAACAACGTTCAAGAGTGAAAACTCCATACGTTCATGGCAACATGAGACATGCGGGTAAAATTGAGCAGTGAGAAGCCTGGGGCTAGCCAGGCCGACTGTTGCGCAACGCTGCCATTCCATTCCAGCCTAGCTTTGGTTTTCTTGCCTGCCTGCCTGACTGCACAGCACAGCGGGTTGATTCTAATGAAAGGCAGGGGGCTCTTTGCAAAAACGCGCTCTGACTGGCTCAGGCCCGACGAGTCCACTTGTCGCTCTGTGATTGGTCCAGAACCAAAGTTGCACATTAGGTGCAAGTTGTGGGACTGGGTAGGGTCATTTTACAAGTTGTAGGATCAAACCATCACATTATGAGCAAGTTCTAGGACCCCGGTGCTTTTAACTTAAAAAATAACTTAAAAAAAGCATGCCGGTTTCCTAAAATCACTTGAGTACGGCTGGTAAGTTGTAACCACCAGTCAAATATGGATGACAAATACGTATAGGGTGACAAACGCGGTTACGAACCCATCGGCGTCGAGCTGTTTCTCACTTACCTATGCAAAATCGGATACGGAATGCTCCCGCAACGTTCTTTCTAGCAGTGCCCATGTGCCGCGAATACCGACAAAAGCTTCCGATTCCAATTTGCGTGGAGGCGGAACCGTATTCTCGTGCCGACGGTAAAAACCAGCTTGCAACCATGGCGAATCCGCAAACAGCCAAACGATGCTGACGCCGACTCCACCGCACAACTCAAACGGATGTTCGGATTGACCGGATTTTGTCTTTTTGGGACGCCGATAAATTCATCCGTGTCCGGCTTTGCGTCGATGGGTTCAAATCGTGTCCGGGATGGACATGAATAAAAAATATATAAAAATAACTAAAAAAATAAACACATTTTAAAAAAACATAAAACATATATAGGGGTCGGCCACAAAACGGCCCAGTTTCCACGGCCACTTAAAAGGCCCAGTTTTATAATTAACATATAAAACAAAATATAAAAGCGCCTCCCGCGCGCTCCTGCCGCGCCCGTCGGTGCCGTGGCCGTCGCCGTCTTCACTGACCGCCGGTATCGTCGTCGTCGCTGACGAGGTCGACGTAGGCCGGCGGCGTCCAGAGGTGGGCCGGAGGTGCGTGGTGGACGGGGGCGGTGCTCGATCTCCTCGTCGCGCGCACGGCCGCTCGTGGGAACCGGCGGGATCGGGACCCGGTCGACGAAGAGATGCCAGTTATTGGGGAGATGGACGTCGCTCCAGGGGAGCGGCGTCCTCGTCTCCCAATAACGGCGGCACACCGATGCCCGGATGTAATGCCGGTCGCGCTCGCCGACGGACGTGGGCGCGATGGAGAAGGCGGGCGGCGCGGGGGCCTGGCGTGGTGGCGATGGCGAGGCGGGCTTCTATTTCTTCACCGAGCCGTAGCGGCGTCCCGACGAGGAACTAGCCTCGCGGTCGTGCTTGCCTTTGTGGCCGTAGTTTCAGAGGCCCATGGCTGCGGGCGGCCGGGCAGCGAGGTCTTGGCTAGGGTTTGGGAGCAGCCGCTGTCAGATTTCGAGGAGGCCGCGGGGTGGCGTAGGGCAGTGTGGACGACGACCTGTCCACGCTTCCCACTTAAAGAAGGACGGCGACCGTTCGACGTGCGGATGATAGATGAGACCGCCTGCTCGTGCGCATTGATGTGGGCGGGTGGGAGGTAGTTGGCCGCCTGCTACGAGGCCCCGACGCGGATGAGCGCGCGTCCGTTTGTTGTCCGTCGCGACTCAAACCCGGCGCAAGTTTGCGCTCGAAATGGGTTGGCCCGGATGCAAAACGGATAAGATGGGTCCGGACTGTCACGCGCTGGGCTGCCTTTTTTATTTGTTTTACCCCAAATAAACGGGACTGGATAAGATAGGGTCGCGCGGTGGAGTTGGCCTGACAAATGGAAAAGGGCATCCACAGCCACGGGCATGTGCTCTCTGCTGTCCGCCCGTGAATCCACACGATCCACGACAAAAAACGATCGCCTGCTGCCATCAAGTCAGTCGAGCGTGCATGTGACTGGACGACAACCGCGCGACGTGGCAGCAGGAATTACTCTCCACTTTTGTGGCCGTGCATTCGCCCTTTGCCCTGTGACCAGAGGACCCGTGGGATGGAGCCATAGTACAGCTCCAACCTTCGTACGTCGGATATGTCACATCTCTCCCTAGCCGGACGGCCTACCACACGATTGAGGAGAACGAATAACGCAAAATAATTGAATCCAACACTGCTGCGGCCTACCTTAGGCAGGGTGACCCACTATCGCCAATTCTGTTCATCCTGGCAATGGAGCCGTTGCAGCGCGTCCTGGACATGGTGGTAGCCGCGGGGTCGATCTTTTTTTTTTTTTGAGGACAGAGTAGGACAAACTACTCTGGAGGAGCACTAGACTCGGACAACATCAGCGATCGTAGACTTTCTGGGACGTCTGCAATCATCACTTTATCACCCTTGCTCCTGTTCAATGCCGCTAGCTCGTGTGCCAATTTGTTACTTTGTCTGCTCCCAAATTGGGCGTTGCAAGTAGTAAAACCCTTCATTTCCTCCTTCATATCCATGATTAGGCCATAGTAGGCGCTTCGGGTCGGGCGCTGGGATGATAGCTCCTTTATAATTATCTGATTGTCCATCTCGAGTACCACTTCGCCATTGAAGTATCTCCTCATTGTCTGAAGGCCGACCGGAGCCGCTCGCGCCTCGGCTTCCTCTACATTGCTGCAGGGCGGGAGTTTTTTGCTGACCGACAGGAAAACCATCCCTTTATGATCTCGGGCCACCACCCCCGCCGCACTCTCTCCTGTCGCTGCACAGAAAGCAGCGTCAGAGTTGATTTTTGCGGTTCCGCGAACCGGAGCACTCCATTTGTTCTCCTGGTTGGCCGACAGCATCCTGGTACTTCTCTCTCCTTCCTCCCAATCTGTGCGCCCTTTCAGCCTATCATCAGCTGCCCCTGCGTCGTTGAGGTCCTCCTCGTACTGCATTAAGAACTGCACCGAGGCCCCGATCGATTCTCTCCCGTTATTCCGCATGCTGTCTTCTCTGAGATGCCAGCAACGCCACAGGAGAAGCAGCAGTCTGGCGCGCGTTACTTTGTCTTCCGTGCATAAGACAACCTGCAGCCAATCAACACCGGTGAACCTAAGCTTGTGTTCAGCCGGTAGCTTCCATACACCTCTCAAGGCAGTCCTTAGGGCCCTGCTTTTAGTACATGCGATAACAGCGTGATATTCATCCTCTATGGCATTACCACATAAGCTGCACGTTGCATCCACTTTCAGCGATCTCTTCCATTTGTTCTCCTTTGTGGCCAGGGTATTAGTTGCCACTCTCCAAGCAAGTATACGGACCTTCCCCGGGACTCTAGTTTTCCAGATGAGGTCCCAAATACTTCGGTCGTTTGGATCACTTGTGGAGCTCGATGGGATGTGCCGCACTTGCTCCCGGATTGAAGCCGCGAGTCTATACGCACTCCTGACAGAGAAAGATCCATTCTTCTCGTAATGCCAAGCAACACAATCGCCTACCTCTGACCGCGGGACATTGATCTTGCAAATCTCATCAGCGTCAAAGGGGTAAAAGAGTTGTCTTATGAGAGGCACATTCCATTCCTTCCTATCGGGTAACATAAGTTGGTTGACCCATCGAATATTGGACCGCCTTATGAAGGAGGCCGTCATGAGACCCTCTCTCCTTGGAATCCACTGATCCCTTTGGATTTGAATGCTTTTTCCATCCCCCACTCGCCATATCAGACCCTTCTTAAGCAGCTCCAGACCGAACTCAATGGCTCTCCAGACCGGGGACGAATCTGAGGCGAATACTGTGTCTAAAAGGTTCCCATTCGGATAATACTTTGATTTGAGAACTCTTGCACACAGGCTGTCTGGATTTTGAATGAGCCTCCATCCCTGTTTCGCCAGAAGAGCTTGGTTGAACAAGTGCATGTCTTTAAGATCTATACCCCCCGCCCTCTTTGGTTTGATCATACGATCTCACGCCATCCAATGCACCTTTCTCTGTCCCTCGTCCTCTCCCCACCAGAATTTCCGAATCATCATCTCATATTTGTCGCAGAAACCTTTTGATACCATAAAGACACTCATGATGAATGTTGGAAGGGCCTGCACGACCGATTTCACGTGAACTTCCTTTGCTGCAAACCACATAAACTTCTCCGACCAGTTACTACATCTTTTTCCAAACCTGTCCATAATAGGTTGAAACTGCTCGTCCTTCATTCTTCCCTCCGGAGTGGGGAGCCCAAGGTACTTACTTTCAAAGGACTCGGCTACCACTCCCAGAATATTTTTAATCTCTTCTCTTGATCCCGGCTGGCAAACCTCACTAAAGAGTAAGCAGCATTTGTTCTGGCTAAGGAGTTGACCCGTACACTTTTGAAAAGTGTCCAAAGCCTTCTTTATGACCTCCGCTTGTTCTGGCACAGCCTTGAAGAAAATCAAGCTATCATCTGCAAACAGAAGATTTGAGATGCTCGGGCTGTTTCTAGCAATCTTGATCGGGCTCAGTCTATTGGCATCAATCTCCTTCTTCAAAAGAAGTACCAGACCGTCCGCCACAAAGAGAAAGAGATAAGGGCTTAAAGGATCACCCTGACGGAGGCCTCGGGAAGGGAGAAAGGGTTCCAACAACTCGCCATTGCACTTGACCGAATACCGGACTGATTTGACACATTGCATCACCCATTTGGTCCATGTATTGCAGAAACCAAGCTTCCGGAGAACACCTTCTAGGAAAACCCAGCTCACTCTGTCGTACGCCTTGGCAAGATCTAACTTGTAAGCGCAATAATTGTCCCTCCCCTTCTTACAGTGCTGAATCTTGTGGAAACATTCAAAAGCAATTATGGCATTATCCGTAATCAATCTGCCTGGGATGAACGCGCTCTGAGTTTCTGATATGATCCCATCCAACATGGGGCGCAAACGATTGACGAGGCACTTTGAGATCACCTTGTAAATAACGTTGCATAAACTGACGAGGCATGCCGCGGGGTCGATCTTGCCGCAACGGGGTAGGATACCGCGGTTTCGCACCTCGCTTTACACGGATGATGTTGCGCTCTTCCTCAACCCCGTTAAAGCTGAGTTGGCCACTGTGTGTGCCATCCTTACCTCCTTTGGCATGGCCAGTGGTTTGCACGGCAACTTCGAGAAGAGCACGATTATCCCTATCCGTTGCGAGTTCCTAGACATTGCTGATATCACTAGACCGCTCTGGGCTGCTACAACCTCCTTTCCATGCAAATTCATCGGCATGCCGCTCTCCCTCCGGAAACTACGCAAGATTGCCATCTTGCCTCTTCTGGAGAAGATCCGGGAGCGACTGGATTCTGGAAAGCCAAGCTACTGTCCATGGCGGGCAGGCTGGTCCTCCTTAATGCCATGTTATCTGCCTTCACGATGTACTGGCTGTCCGTGTTTGAGCTGCCTGCTTGGGCGCGGGCCGAGATCGACAAGCTGCGTTGGGCGTGGCTCTGGAAAGGCAAGGAATCATGTCATGGTGGGCACTGTAAGATTGCTTGGAACAGGATTTGCCGGCCAAGGCAACTAGGAGGCCTTGGCATCATTGACTTGCATTGCTTCGGAATTGCCTTGCGCCTCCGCTGGTTGTGGCTGGAGCGTGTCCCCCCCACTACGCCCTAGATCGGCCTCCCAACGCCTTGCAAGATCGCGGACAAAGCCATCTTTGCGGCGGCAATGCGGGCGATCATAGGCAGTGGTGACCACACTAGCTTTTGGTTCGATAGCTGGCTTGAGGGCCGCGTGTCGTTCACCCTAGCCCCGGCGCTCTTCGCGGCATCCAGGCGCAAGTTTCAATCGGTGCGGGAGGCGCTCATGGCGGTCGATGGGTCTTGGACCTGAGAGGGCGGATCACGAGCGAGTTGTTTGCCTGCCTTCGTGCATCTCTGGTCAGCGATCACTCGCGTGCAGCTGCGGCCAGGGGAGCCTGATGTCTTCTCCTGGAAACTCACTGAAAATAGTTGTTTCTCGGTGGCGTCCGCATACAGGCTACAGTTCCTCGGCTCCACGAGGTCGCCGTTGTGGACCTCCGTGTGAAGCGCCTGGGCGCGGGCCAAGTGCCGCCTGTTTGCATGGCTTTTTGGCCTGAATAGGCTCCTCACGGCTGATCGACTACTTGCTCGACAATGGCCAGACTCCTATTTTTGTGAATGCAGATTTTGTGAGCTTATGCACCCAGGCCTCACTATCCTAACACTCCAATGTTGCTTTGAGATCTGTGCTACACAACTACCTTATTACATGGAATTTTCTCTTTTTTGTTCCTCTCATATAAAACATGTCTTGAACTTCAAACTTTGCAGTACAACATAACTTTGTAACTAGAATGTGAGATAAAACTTTCAGATTTTTTTGTCCGACATAAATATGAAAAATAAGATTTTTTAATCAAATAAATCTTATTTTGTACATTTATGTTGGACCAATAAATCTGTAAGTTTTATCCCACATTCTACATAGAAAGCTTTGTTGTGCTGCAAAGTTGAAGTACAAAAAACATGTTCTATATGAGAGAAACAAAAAAGAGAAAATTATTTGCACGAATCATGATGCAGGAATGAGTGGTTGGATAAGAAGTATCCGGGTGCATAGGCTCTAAAACATGTTTTCGCTGTTTTCGCTATTTTTGCCCGTTGTGTCGACGTAACCTGGAAACGGCGGAGCACCTCCTCATCACCTGCAACTGGGCGACGCAGCTCTGGGCGCGGGTAGCCAGTCGCTTCCATCTGTCGGGCTCCTGGCGACCATGGACGTCGCCTCATGAGTGGCTCTTCAACCTAACGGCAGGGGCGGCGCACGCCAAGCGCGGCAGGTCTATGGCCCTGCTAGGTCTTTGGTGCATTTGGAAGGAACGGAACGCCCACATCTTTGTGGATACGGAGCTACAAGTGGAGCAGGTTCTTGATCTACTGATTGACGAAGCTAGGCAATGGGCGCTGGCTGGTGGCCAACACCTTAACTGGGAGGAGTAGCATTTCGGCTCCCCCTTTTTTCTTTTCTTCTTTTGATCGTTGCTATGTTGCTTGCGGTCATCCCTGTACAGTTGGCGTCCAGCCGCTCTTCCGCTTAATGAAATCACAGTTCTCCTGCGCTCTTTCAAAAAAAAAACACGGGAGCAACTAATTAAGGGTATCTCTTGTCAAAGCCCCGCTAAGGTCATTTTGATAAGCTCAGAGTGGACCACTTGATGCGCTCTGAGCTGTCATCACATGACATGCAACACGAGAAGCATCGATTTACTTCTCATGAAGGCACAATCATGCCTCTCTTGAAGGTGAAATAACTCACGTGTGCACGTGCACGCTTATCAAGAGGCACAAATTTGCTTCTCGTTGAGGCAAAGATTTGCTTTCGCGTGAGGCATAATTGCGCCTGTCAGAAAGGAAATGAAGATATTTTTTCTTTCATGAGAGGCACAAATTTGCTTTTCATGTAGGCACAAATTTGCATCTACGAGATGAACAGTTGTGCCACTCGAAAAATAAAAAAAATGTTTTTCTTTTTTGCTTTGATGAGATGCACAGATTTGCTTCTCATGCACGCACAAATTTGCTTTTGCGAGAGTCATATTAGAAAGCAAAAAAACACGTTTTTCTTCCACAAGAAGCACAATTTTGCTTCTCACGTGTTCTTCTCAAAAAGGGGGGAAACAAGTTGTTTTTGCTTTCACGAGAGACATGGATTTACTTCTAGTGGAGGCAAAGATCTGCTTCTGTGTGTTTTTCTTTTCTTTCACAAGAGGCATAAACTTGATTATTGTGTAGGCACAGTTTTGTTTCTCATGAAGGCATAGATTTGCTACCGCGAGAGGCACAGTTGTTGTGCCTCTCGAAAAAGGAAAATAAATGTTTTTTCCACGAGAAGAACTGATTTGCTTCTCTGGAGGCACAATTTTGCTGATATTTTTGTTGTTTGCAGAGCGCCTTATTCCTTCAAGGCCGATGTGGCCGATTTCTCTTTGAAGTCCACCTCTCATACTAGAGAGAATTCCTTATTTGACATTTTCTTAAATTTTGCTTCTCTTTTTGGCCCTAAAAAATTTATTCTTTCCTTTTTTACACTCAAATTTTATATTGTTTCTTATATGACACTTTCGTCAGTTTTGCCTAGTAACGGTGTTAAGTCTGATCTAAAAAGACTCTTTTACCCCTAGTGTAGTATGTGACAATATAATTTACATGCAAACACAGAGGTAATGTGATATATATTTTGTTGTGGTTGAATAAACAAACAAAAATATTACTAATCATAAAATGATATCGCAGGGGTCTAATAATTATTATTATATTATGAGTGGAACAATGACGACTCATTCAGTCACATTGTAGCGTATAAATTTGTAATACAGATTAATATTATGGTTAATAATCATCTAAACTACGCACACGAATCAGTGAGTCACTACCCATATGGCCATATATACACGAATCCGTAAGATAGTTATGAGAGTATTCCGTCCGGATCGAATCGATCCAATTGATTGAGAACTAGCTTCTACCATCCACGTACGCACATGAGACGAGCGTGCACTCTTTCGTTTCCACGCAAATCAATCAAGCTGCTAGCTTCCTCTTGTGCTAGCTTTGCACGTACCCGTGTGCTAGCTCCTCTGACACGTCCAGGATCAGTGTGTCCCCAAATAATACGTTGCAGATACATTCGATACGGCGTCAATACAGCTTTTTTAGAGGAGGCACCAATATAGGTATCCGTGCAATATCACGTTGGGGATACGGAAGCCCAATACAAGCCCACGGCAGCAGTAAGCCTAAACAATTAAACATGCAGCGCACTCTATTCGTTAGTGCATGAGTACCATGGCAGGCTCTCATGGATAGAGCTGCAACACGATTGTGTGTATGGGCGGTAGCGGATATGGATATTTGAACGTGAGCTCTCCAACGTACAACACTTTCATTCATTTGTGTTCACGCGCCTTCTCTTCCTTTTTTTTGACACACTATCATGAGGGGTAAAATTGTCTTTGTACGTCAAAGTTAACACAGCCGGATGAAAAGTTGGATGGAAGTGTCACATAGGGAACAAAATAAAGTTTAAGTGTCAAAAAAGGAAATATAAAATTTTTTAGGCCAAAAAGGAAAGCAAATTTTAAGAAATGGCCAAATAAGGAATTCTCTCCTCATACTAATACGGAGGCGCTTACGTAATGCCCGTGTTTATTAGAAATAATAAGGTTTTGGTATTTGGTAATTAACAGAAATTAGCACACGTTGGAGTAGTAATTATTAGCCAAATTAGATAAAATCAATCATTGAAGATCATTGGTTAGTACTAAGTAAGAGTAGTCAACTAAATTGTTTAGTGTGGAAGGATATGCATTAGAAGAACATGCTTGTAGAGCCTTCAGGTAGGAGGGCCACGTGTAGATGTGGTACAAGATATTTTGCAGCTCAAGCTTGCACTTATCTGTAGTATTTAATATTCAGTTGAGTCAGGTAGGGATGTATGATGTAAAAGTACAAGCAGCTATAAAATCTAGGGACACGCGGGCTGTAGATATTTCTAAGTTATGTACACCCTCCGTCCGAAATACTTGTCATAAAAATGGATAAAGAGGGATGTATCTAGAACTAAAATACATTTACATATATTCTCTTTTATTCATTTTGATGACAAGTACTCCCTCCGTCCAAAAATACATATCGAAGAAATGGATAAAAATGAATCTATTTATAACTAAAATACATCTAGATATATCTATTTCTCTAACAAGTATTTCTGGACGGAGAAAGTATTTCCGGACGGAGGGAGTACTTATCTGGCTCAATCCTTTCCCTATCATGCCTATAAATAGAGGAGCAAGAGCACGATGTAGTACTCATCCCAACATATAAACCAGTTCACTTGCTAGCTTTGCATGGAGTAGAATCACACTGACCGGAAAGAGCGCTCGGAGGAAGCAGCGAGTTAGGCAAGCGGCAAATTTGACAATTTTGATCTCGGGATGAAATCAATTCACAGAATGAACTACACGTAAAACTATTTCATGGCACTGACCCTTTTGTGTAGCGCCCGCCACGCAGGCGCCACACACTACGATGCAACGCCCAGCTTTGGGGCATTGCACGCCAGTCTACCGTGGCAGCCCTTGGGCCCGCACCCAGCAGTGCAGCGCCTCCGAGCTAGGCGCCACACATGTAATGTGCAGCGCCTAGCGCTCGGGCATACACTGTGACTTAGATAGGGGCTGGCCCCCCATCCCCCACTACCCCACCGCACACACCCCAACCCGAGCTTTGCCCCCTCTCCCACTCTCTCCCCCTCTCAAATCCTCTCCCAAATCTTGCAAATTTGAAGAATTTGTCTGTGAATTTCGAAGTCAAACCCTCCCTCAAGGTAATCTTCTCCGATCCCCTTGTTTTGATCCAAGTAATGCTAGTTTGGGGAAACCCTAGTTTTGTTGGATCTAGAGATTTGCATGGAGATGTGAGATCTTTGTTTGCCAATTTCCTATGATTAGGCTTTGTTAGTATGTTAGGGTTATTCTTATGGGTGTTCTTATGTTGGTGCTAGGGTTATGGTTAGGGTTAGGGTTATTGTTAGGGTTATGGTTAGGGTTAGGGTTATGGTTATGGTTAGGGTTGTTGTTTGATATATATTTTAGGGTTTGTATTCCGTGTTAATCCTTAAATTAGTACTCATGGAAGCAATGTTACGTTGTGTTGTTTGAATGCTTATAGGGATGGGAAGAACATGTGTGTTTGTTCATCATGGGGAAAAGGTGCCTTCTTGAAAGACAATATTGAACCGGACCCGGATGAGCTTGATATGGTGTTTGATAGTAGTCCTAGCTATGCGAGAGCTCTTGCGACAAGTGAGGAAAGATTTGAATTGGATGGACCCTAGTGATATCGTTGAGTTGGAGGGAAGGCATAATGTAGGTTTTGGAATGCACATCCTTTGGAAGACAATGCGTGTCAACTCGGAGCAACGTTGGGTTGCATACAAGGAAACGGTGGCCGATTCACTTGACAAGGCTCTTGAGTTAGTTGCAACGAAGAAAGTTGATTCAAGTTTGCATTTGGACTTGAACCGGAAACCCTCCCCTTTGGTTGCTAGTAGACCCCCACCCTTGAAGCGAGATGAAATTGTTGAACCTCTTTTGACCCAAGAAGTGAGGCCAACATTGAGCCCATTTGCAAACAACCAAGATGAAGCTTTGCAAGAGGACAATGATGAGTATGCGGACGATGACAATGAAGTTGATCTCCATGAAAACAATGTGGGTGATCTTGACAAATATCATTTGCAAGAGACAATGGACCATTCCATCCCTTTTTCCCGTGCATATGCATCGGATTTGGATGACGAAGGTCCCGATGAACAAGTTGATGAGGAGGGGTTCACGATGGAGGAGGCCGAAGCTTTCGAGAAGGTATTCGGTCGGGATCACAAGACACCATTGTTCAAGGATGTTAGTCTCGCGGATGAAGCCATTGTGGATGGTGGCAAAACTATATCTCTTGGGGTTAGGCCAAGCTCTCACCGTGATTTGGGAGATGACTAGAACCGGATTGCTAAAGGGTCTAAGTTTGAAACCTTCTTGGAATTGAAGATGTGGCTCGACAACTACTCGGTTATGCATTATCGTCCACACAAGGTGGTGCACTCGGACGTCAATGTGCGCTACACGGTTGCATGTGCATGTGAAGATGAAATATGTCCATGGATTGTGTGTGCAAGACCATGGAAAGGAGGTCCCACTTGGCACGTAGTGAGTTGTGTGCCAACTCACATGTGCCGAGGCAAAAGGGTGGATGGCAAGATTGTGTCCCAAGACCACAGACAACTCACGTCCGAGTTCATCGCTTACAGGCTCTCCAACACAATATCCATACTTCCAACAATGAGCGTCCAACATGTCATTGACCTTGTGAAAGCCATCTTTCATTACAAGGTGAAGTACGGCAAGGCATGGAAGGCGAAGCAAGCCGCATTTAAGATGTTGTATGGTACTTGGGAGGAAGCATACAACCGAATCCCTAGGTTGTTGTTAGCCATGGCTGCCACAAACCCGGGCATGGTTCATGTGGTCGAGCCTCATGGGCACCAAATAACGGTTCATGAAGGAAGGAAAGTCCGAGTATTTGGCCGTGCATTTTGGGCGTTCGAGCAATGCGTGAGGGATTTCGAACACTGTAGGCCGGTCATCGCCATTGATGGCACGTTCTTCACCGGACAATACAAGGGCACCTTGTTGGTTGCGATAGCAAGTGATGCCAATAACCGGGTGTTGCTATTGGCATTTTCTTTGGTTGAGGTGGAGAACAATGACAACTGGGAGTGGTTTCTATGTCTTTTGAGGACTAAGGTGTTACCCGCTCAAAGGGAAATTTGTGTCATATCGGATCGGCCTCAAGGAATTCTTAACGCGCTGGAGATTGACATTCCCGAGCATGCTCCATTGCACCATCGATGGTGCATGAGGCACTTTTGTTTGAACTTCTATAGGGCATGTGGCCTTAAGGAGTTGGCCGATGATCTTCAAGATTGTTGTCTCGCTTTCTCCGAGAAGCGGTTCGCCACTTTGTTGAACAAATTGCTCGCACACAAAACTTGATCCCGGGGGTCAAGACTTTATCAATAGGCACATTCAACAATGGAACAAATGGGCACGTGCTTTTGATGAAGATGGCCGGAGATACGGTCAAATGACAAGCAATATGGCCGAATGCTTCAATAGGGTGCTCAAAGGTGCACGTGGATTACCCGTGACGGCAATAGTTCAATACACATTTGACAAGATGAATGCGTACTTTCTAAAGTACTCGATGGAAACTGATGCACAGATAGCGGGTGAGAACCCGCGCAAGTACAAGTACAAGTTCCCACCCAAGGTTGATGAATGGTTAGAATTTCAATCACGAAAGGTGGACTCAGAAGAAGCTATATTATATGACAACGAAGAGTGGAAGTACGAAGTGAAAGAGCCAGGAGGAACCACAAACGATGGCCGGCAACATGGACGTCGGGCTTTCAAGGTGTCGTTGACACAATGTGATTGCTCTTGCGGGAGGCCATTGTTGCTTCATCTCCCATGCTCACACTTGTATACCGCTGGTCACGTTAGAAATGTGGACATCAATCACCCACGCACCATGAGGGAGTTGGAGTTCTCAATCATGACGGTCAAGAAAACATGGGCTCCCTGCTTTCACCCATACTTTGACCAATCACAATGGCCGGAGGACCGTGGAGTTCAACTATGGCCGGATCCGGAGTTAAAGGTTGTTAAATGGGGTAGACGTAATACAAAGCGTCTTAGAGGCAACATGGACGGATGGGCCATGGTGGCCGCCGCGAAGCGGGAAACGACCAATTCCAAGAGCCTCGTGAGAGCTCCCGTTGTGGGGAATGCAAAGGTCATGGCCACAACAAAAGAAAATGTATGAAACTAAGGAAAAGGTCCAAGAAAAATGATGCAAGCACTAGCCAACAAGGAGCTACACAAGGGAGCCAACCAAGTGGTAGCCAACAAGTGCCAAGCCAACCAAGAGGTAGCCAACAAGTGCGAAGGCAACAACGTGGTAGCCAACAAGTGCCAAGGCAACCAAGTGGGAGCCAACCTAGTGGTAGCCAACAAGTGCCAAGGCAACCAAGTGGGAGCCAACCTAGTGGTAGCCAACAAGTGCCAATGCAACCAAGTGGGAGCCAACCTAGTGGTAGCCAACAAGTGCCAAGGCAACCAAGTGGGAGCCAACCTAGTGGTAGCAACAAGTGCCAAGCCAACCAAGTGGTAGCCAACAAGTGCCAAGCCAATCAAGTGTTAGCCAAAGAGGATCTAGGCAACAAAGAGGTCGGCAACTAGGACTTACAAGAGGCCGTGGTGGTGGTAGTCTAGGCCGTGGTGGTGGTAGAGCTCGTGGTGGTGGTGTTGGCCGTGGTGATGGTCTTGGCCGTGGTGATGGACTTGGCCGTGGTGATGGACAAGGGCAAGGTCATTATAGAGGAATGTTTGCAAGGTCATTAGCTTGGAGCTCCTCTTCCTTCTTATTCTTTAGCTTGGCTGCATCCTCCTCTCTAAGCTTGCCCTTGTCCATCACCAAGGCCAAGACCATCACCATGGCCAAGACCATCACCCCGGCCAACACCACCACCACGAGCTCTACCACCACCACGGCCTAGACTACCACCACCACGGCCTCTTGTAAGTCCTAGTTGCCGACCTCTTTGTTGCCTAGATCCTCTTTGGCTAACACTTGATTGGCTTGGCACTTGCTGGCTACCACTTGGTTCACTTGGCACTTGTTGGCTACCACTAGGTTGGCTCCCACTTGGTTGCCTTGGCACTTGTTGGCTACCACTAGGTTGGCTCCCACTTGGTTGCCTTGGCACTTGTTGGCTACCACTAGGTTGGCTCCCACTTGGTTGCCTTAACACTTGTTGGCTACCACGTTGTTGCCTTCGCACTTGTTGGCTACCTCTTGGTTGGCTTGGCACTTGTTGGCTACCACTTGATTGGCTCCCTTGTGTACCTCTTTGTTGGCTAGTTCTTGCATTATTTTTCTTGGACTTTTTCCTTGGCTCGTACATTCTCTTTTGTTGTGGACATGACCTTTGCATTCCCCACAACGGGAGCTCTCACGAGGCTCTTGGAATTGGTCGTTTCCCGCTTCGCGGCAGCCACCATGGCCGCATCCATCCATGTCACCTCTAAGACGCTTTGTCTTACATCTACCCAGTTTAAAAACCTTCAACTCTGCATCTGGACATAGTTGAACTCCATGGTACTCCAGGCATCGTGATTGGTCAAAGTATGGGTGAAAGCGGGGAGCCCATGTTTTCTTGACCGTCATGATTGAGAACTCCAACTCCCTCACGGTGAGTGGGTGATTGATGTCCACATTTCTAACGCGACTGGCGATATAAAAGTGTGAGCATGGGAGATGAAGCAACAATGGCCTCCCGCAAGAGCAATCACATTGTGTTAACGACACCTCGAAAGCCCGACCTCCATGTTGCCGGCCATCGTTTGTGGTTCCTCCTGGATCTTTCACTTTGTACTTCCACTCTTCATTGTCATATAATATAGCTTCTTCTGAGTTCGCCTTTCGTGATTGAAATTCTAACCATTCATCAACCTTGGGTGGAAACTTGTACTTGTACTTGCGCGGGTTCTCACCCGCTATCTGTGCATCAGTTTCCATCGAGTACTTTAGAAAGTACGCATTCATCTTGTCAAATGTGTATTGAACTATTGCCGTCACGGGTAATCCACGTGCACCTTTGAGCACCCTATTGAAGCATTCGGCCATATTGCTTGTCATTTGACCGTATCTCCGGCCATCTTCATCAAAAGCACGTGCCCACTTGTTCCGATGTTGAATGTGCCTATTGATAAAGTCTTGACCCCGGAGATCAAGTTTTTTGTGTGCGAGAAATTTTTTCAACAAAGTGGCGAACCGCTTCTCGGAGAAAGCGAGACAACAATCTTGAAGATCATCGGCCAACTCCTTAAGGCCACATGCCCTATAGAAGTTCAAACAAAAGTGCCTCATGCACCATCGATGGTGCAACGGAGCATGCCCGGGAATGTCAATCTCCACCGCGTTAAGAATTCCTTGATGCCGATCCGATATTACACAAATTTCCCTTTGAGCGAGTAACACCTTCGTCCTCAAAAGACTCAAAAACCACTCCCAGTTGTCATTGTTCTCCGCCTCAACCAAAGCAAATTCCAATGGCAACACCCGGTTATTGGCATCACTTGCTATCGCAACCAACAAGGTTCCCTTGTATTGTCCGGTGAAGAACGTGCCATCAATGGCGATGACCGGCCTACAGTGTTCGAAAGCCCTCACGCATTGCTCGAACGCCCAAAATGCACGGCCAAATACTCGGACTTTCCTTCCTTCATGAACCGTTGTTTGGTTCCCATGAGGCTCGACCACATGAACCATGCCCGGGTTTGTGGCGTCCATGGCTAACAACAACCTAGGGATTCGGTTGTATGCTTCCTACCAAGTACCATACAACATCTTAAATGCGGCTTGCTTCGCCTTCCATGCCTTGCCGTACTTCACCTTGTAATGAAAGATGGCTTTCACAAGGTCAATGACATGTTGGACGCTCATTGTTGGAAGTGTGGATATTGAGTTGGAGAGCCTTTAAGCGATGAACTCGGACATGAGTTGTCTGTGGTCTTGGGACACAATCTTGCCATCCACCCTTTTTCCTCGGCACATGTGAGTTGGCACACAACTCACTACGTGCCAAGTGGGACCTCCTTTCCATGGTCTTGCACGCACAATCCATAGACATATTTCATCTTCACATGCACATGCAACCGTATAGCACACATTGACGTCCGAGTGCACCACCTTGTGTGGACGATAATGCGTAACCGAGTAGTTGTCGAGCCACATCTTCAATTCCAAGAAGGTTTCGAACTTAGACCCTTTAGCAATCCAGTTCTTGTCATCTCCCAAATCACGGTGAGAGCTTGGCCTAACCCCAAGAGATATAGATTTTCCACCATCCACAACGGCTTCATCCGCGAGACTAACATCCTTGAACAATGGTGTCTTGTGATCCCGGCCGAATACCTTCTCGAAAGCTTCGGCCTCCTTCACCGTGAACCCCTCCTCATCAACTTGTTCATCGGGACCTTCGTCATCCGAATCCGATGCATATGCACGGGAAAAAGGGATGGAATGGTCCATTGTCTCTTGCAAATGATATTTGTCAAGATCACCCACATTGTTGTCATGGAGATCAACTTCATTGTCATCGTCCGCATACTCATCATTGTCCTCTTGCAAAGCTTCATCTTGGTTATTTGTAAACGGGCTCAATGTTGGCCTCACTTCTTGGGTCAAAAGAGGTTCAACAATTTCATCTCGCTTCAAGGGTGGGGGGCTACTAGCAACCAAAGGGGAGGATTTCCGGTTCAAGTCCAAATGCAAACTTGAATCAACCTTCTTCGTTGCAAATAACTCAAGAGCCTTGTCAAGTGAATCGTCCACCGTTTCCTTGTATGCAACCCAACGTTGCTCCGAGTTGACACACATTGTCTTCCAACGGATGTGCATTCCAAAACCTACATTATGCCTTCCCTCCAACTCAACGATATCACTAGGGTCCATCCAATTCAAATCTTTCCTCACTTGTTGCAAGAGCTCCGCATAGCTAGGACTACTATCAAACACCATATCAAGCTCATCCGGGTGTGGTTCAATATTGCCTTTCAAGAAGGCGTCTTTGTCCCCATGATGAACAAACACACATGTTCTTCCCATCCCTATAAGCATTCAAACAACACAACGTAACATTGCTTCCATGAGTACTAATTTAAGGATTAACACGGAATACAAACCCTAAAATATATATCAAACAACAACCCTAACCCTAACCATAACCCTAACCCTAACAATAACCCTAACCCTAACCATAACCCTAACAATAACCCTAACCCTAACCATAACCCTAGCACCAACATAAGAACACCCATAAGAATAACCATACCATACTAACAAAGCTAATAATAGGAAATTGGCAAACAAAGATCTCACATATCCATGCAAATCTCTAGATCTAAACAAAACTAGGGTTTCCCCAAACTAGCATTACTTGGATCAAAACAAGGGGATCGGAGAAGATTACCTTGAGGGAGGGTTTGACTTCGAAATCCATGGACAAATTCTTCAAATTTGCAAGATTTGGGAGAGGATTTGAGAGGGGGAGAGAGTGGGAGAGGGGGCAAAGCTCGGGTTGGGGTGTGTGGGATGGGGTAGTGGGGGAGGGGGGCCCAGCCCCTATCTAAGTCACAGTGTAGCGCCCGAGCGCTAGGCGCTGCACATTACATGTGTGGCGCCTAGCTCGGAGGCGCTGCACTACTAGGTGCGGGCCCAAGGGCTGCCACAGTGGACTGGCGTGCAACGCCCCAGAGCTGGGTGTTGCACCATAGTGTGTGGCACCTGCGTGACGGGCGCTACACAAAAGGGTCAGTCCCGTGAAATAGTTTCATGGGCAGTTCATTCTGTGAATTGATTTTGTCCCGAGGTCAAAATTGTCAAATTTGCCGAGAAATCCTTGGTACTTGCATGTGAGCACATGGATTAATGGCTCATGCATGGATGGTTGGTTCTGTGAAAAGCCTAGAGACATTTATCTTGGTCTTGCATGTATTTCCTCTTGCTAATCCTTGTCTAGTAAATTTATCTAAAATCTGCTGTCACGACGGCAAATGTATTGTATCTGCCACAATTCAGGTATGGGACTGTCTGAGTTCTCCGCTAAGAATAATCGTTCGGAAGTGTGTCAATGATGGATCCGTAGGAGCAATCAACACTAGTAAGTCGGGTGGTCGGTTCTTAGGGGATCAAAGAGCTCTGCTCTACTAGCGCCTATGTGGTTCTAGTCGAGACTGTCGACATTGGAGTACCCCTCTTAAGAGTGTAAAAGTGTGAAATTTCACCCCCTTGACTCCCGGGTCAGGAAGCTTGCGGTCGTATGTGATGCCAGTTATTTATTTTCTTTCCTTTAAAGTAAATCTCCATTATCTTCCTCTGCCATCAAACTCTTTCTATACAACTAACCCTTGTGTTTTTGTCACTATGGCCGTGAAAAGTTCCTTTTGTACCCGTCTGCTTGCTGAGTATGAGATCATACTCATTCTTGCTATTGTTGTTGATTTTGCAGAAGTAGCAAATGATGGATGTGCCGATGAGAATGATGAACAATAGTAGTAGCTCTACGGGTTGGGAATAAAAAAAAAGTTGCATGTATCATGACCTTTGTAATAGCTAGTAATGAATAAAGTTGGCTCTTGTACATACTGGAAAATAATTTGTTTACTAGCCTAACATGCTAAGCATGTGGCGATTGTCACGGCTAAGACTCACTTGGGGTGTGACAATTTTATTGGCATCAGAGCCTAGGTTAGATAAAAAAAGAATAAACACTAATGTGGGTTTTAACTAAGGGGATAATCTAGGTACGTAAAGTAGAAATTAATAATTAGTTGGATGCTTAGTTTTTGTGCTTAATTAGAATGTTTGATATGTCGTCTGTATGTATTTTTGAACTAACTGTGTGCTGAAAGCAGGGATGGATGAGTATACAGTCTTCCATCTCAACTTTGTGAGCATATTCGAGGAGGTAGCTGAACATTTTCCATTTGGAGCCGCCAGTAGCGTCGACAGTGAAGCGTCTTGAGGGCGATGGGTACCAAGGTGCAGTACATTTGCTGCTCACCCCAGATGATGATAGTTCTTATAGGGGGTGTTTTGCGCTGCACTGCATGTGGCTCGCATCCACCATGCAAAAATTGGTTACTTGGTACACTGCATGGGCTTTTGAGCCTGACCCGGTGGATGCAAAATTAGGCCTCTCAGCCAGGCTGAGGGGAACACAAGTTTCAAGTGTCGCTCGCATGCAGGCTCGCTGCCTCGCTTGTTCCCTTCTTTTTCTATCTTCTATCCAGCGCCGCCGCCTAGACCTAGCGCCGCCGCCATCCTCGTCAAGCGCCGCCATTGTCATTCGTCCTCCACCAAGCACCGTCGCCGTCCTCGTTCGTCCTCGAATAAGCTCCACCGCCTCCATCCTCGACCAAGCGCCGTCGCCGCCCTCGACAAGCTGCCGCAGGCCGGATCCTGACGCCTCGTGCCGCCGTAGGCCGATCTCGCCATCTGGAGCCGCCACCGCGCCCTCTCCAAGCGCCAGCGCCGACCATGTCAAAGTGCCGCAGTCCTTGGCCGTCATCATCAATCGCCGGTGCCACCCTTGCCCAAGCTCTCCTGCCAGCCTCTTCAAGGGTAGCAGTTCTTGGCTGCCCTGATCAAGCGCCGCGGCGGCCTTTTCCAAGCATCGTCAACAGCCTCGTCAAGTACCATTTGCGCCATCTTGAGTTCACCTCGTACATCCATATCATGCAAAGTTCACCAAACACTATCTCGCCTCATTCTTGCATCAGTCCAACCAGGCCACACTCACCCAGCATCCTCCATGTGATGCAGCCTAAAACTACCCACGGAACCAAACACGCCCTATAAGACCATATGCTGAAGATGCAAAGATTCTGGCAACTTTGCTGCACGGGAAGCACACAAGTTTCTTCATTTTTCTGTTAACTTTGCTTTGGTGGACCTGCATATGTATGAGTGCTGGGAGGTACTACTAACTCTAGCATAGAAGGTGCAGCAACACCACATAAAGATGACACAACTAAACCAGTATCATGGGGCTTGCCGGCAGCATGAGTTGGAGTATCTTGAGCAAGAACATGATGACTATGTTTATGAGATCAAGCATGACCTCAACCTCCAGATAGAGGACAGGGATCGTTGGCTCGAAATGGAACTGAGGCCAACTCCACTGTGCGATCCCATCTTGTCCGGGTGCGTTCATTTGGGGTAGAACGGACGAATAGCACGGCCAACGCGCGGCCCCAAACGGATAAATGTCTGGATTTTTTCCATTTTCGACCCATCCCCGGCCCAAACTTGCGCCGAGTTTGGGGTGAAACGGACATCGCGCGGATGGGCTCGCCGCACACCCTTGTCCCCCCGTGGCTTGGCTGTTGGGGACACTAGCAGTCCCTTCGCTTCCAACGCTTCCACCCCCTCTCCCCGCCCCGCCCCGTCGTCAGGGCTGCAGCTATTCTCTGGCCGCCTCCTCACCGCGCAGCCCCCGGCCGTCCATACCAAACCACGTCTCGACATGGCCGCCACCACGCCTGCGCTTCCGCCATAGTTTTGGCCGTCGATCGGAGGAGGTTTGGCCGTCGCCGTCGTAGCCAGCGGCAGAGGGGATACGACCGTCGGCAACGTACCACGGCGGCCACGGCGACTTCCAACGAGTGCTCCAGAGCGGCCAGTAGCCGGCCGCCAACCACCCCTACTGCGTCGAGTTGATCATCGCGGCCTCTTTGCCACCACGACCACAAGGTGTTCGACACTTTGCCCATAAAGGTATGGGCAGTGGAGATGATTTTATCTTCCATCACTTCATTTGTTCATCGGACGATTTTTCGTCGGATGATGAAGATCTTGTGGTGGCTGCACTGGTCATTCACGACCACATTCAACGGTAGCTTCCTCGGTATAGGGGGTCACTCCATGGCCGTGCTCCCAACCTGAACCGCAACAGGGAGAGAAGCCACGCCCTGCTCTATGCCGATTACTTTGCGAACACCCCGCTCTTCAAGCCGGATAAATACCGTCGCCATTTTCGAATGGCAAGACATGTGTTCAATCGTATCCGAGAGGGAGTGGTTTCTCATGACCCATACTTTGAGTGCAAGACAGATGCCCTTAGCAAGCTTGGATTCTTCTCTTACCAGAAATGCACCGCGGCCATCCGCATGCTTGCATATGGAATTCCAGGCGATCTGGTGGATGAGTATGTGCGTATGAGTGAGACAACATGTCTGATGTCAATGTACAAGTTCTGCCAGGCTGTGATCGAGGTGTTTGGCCCGGAGTACTTGAGGCAGCCAACTGCCGCTGATACAGAGAGATTGTTGGCGACCAACGCAGCTAGAGGCTTTTCAGGCATGCTTGGCAGCATAGATTGCATGCACTAGAAGTGGAAGAACTGTCCATTTTCTTGGCAGGGCCAGTACAAGGGGCATGTCAAAGCATGCACTGTCATATTAGAAGCGGTGGCTTCGCAGGATCTTTGGATATGGCATTCTTTCTTCGGCATGACAGGTTCTCACAATGATATCAACATGCTGCAGCGTTCTCCAGTCTTCGCAAGGCTTGCAGAAGGCCACTCCCCACCTGTCAACTTTGAGATCAACGACCACCAGTACAACAAGGGATATTATCTAGCTAATGGTATATATCCTCGATGGTCAACTTTTGTGAAGACAATCTCGAACCCCCAAGGTGAGAAGACAAAGATAATTTCCCAAATGCAAAAGAGTGCTAAAAGGGTGTGGAACGTGCTTTTGGTGTGCTTCAATCCCGATGGGGTATCGTTCAAAACCCTGCACTGTTATGGGATGAAAGGAAGCTTTGGGAGGTGATGACTGCTTGTGTGATCATGCACAACATGATCATCGAGGACGAGCGTGATGACAATATCTTCGACCAAGGATTTGATTATCAAGGTGAAAATGTTGAGCCCCTGCACCAAGAACCGGCCATGTTTGAACAGTTTGTCCAATTCCATCGTGAGCTGCGTGATTGGCACACTCATTTGGATCTTCAAAATGACTTGGTTGAGCATGTGTGGGATCACATTGTGTCGGGGGTTGGGTGCGACATATGCCAATGGATGGCTTATCATGGTGGGAGTTGATAACCCACAAGTATAGGGGATCAATTGTAGCCTCTTTCGATAAGTAAGAGTGTCGTACCCAATGAGGAGCTAAAGGTAGAACAAATATTCCCTCAAGTTCTATCAACCACCGATACAACTCTACGCACGCTTGACGTTTGCTTTACCTAGAACAAGTACTAGAAGTACTTTGTAGGTGTTGTTGGATAGGTTTGCAAGATAATAAAGAGCACGTAAATAAAAAGTAGGGGCTATTTAGATGAAGGAATAACTAAGTTAGTTTTAGTAGAGAGCTTGTTGTTACGAGAAAGTTATTTGTCCCTAGGCAATCGATATCTAGACCGGTAATCATTATTGCAATTTTATATGAGGGAGAGGCATAAGCTAACATACTTTCTCTACTTGGATCATATGCACTTATGATTGGAAATCTAGCAAGCATCTGCAACTACTAAAGATCATTAAGGTAAAACCCAACCATAGCATTAAAGTATCAAGTCCTCTTTATCCCATACGCAACAACCCCCTTACTCGGGTTTCTGTTTCAGTCACTCACGCAACCTACTATAAGCGAATCATGAATGTATTGCAACACCCTATAGCGGGGATCCCTCACGCTTGCGCGACACGGAGAGCACAATAGGACATCACCAATAATAAAACATGCAACTCAAACCAATCTTGATCATCAAATAGCCCATAGGACAAAACGGATCTACTCAAACATCATAGGATAGCCATACATCATTGGGAAATAATATATAGCATTGAGCACCATGTTTAAGTAGAGATTACATCGGGTAAGAGAGAGGTTACACCGCTGCATAGAGGGGGAAGAGTTGGTGATGATGGCGGTGAAGTTGTTGGTGAAGATTGCGGTGATGATGATGGCCACGGCAGCGCTCCGGCGCCACCGGAAGAGAAGGGGAGAGGGGGCCCCTTCGTCTTCTTCTTCCTTGACCTCCTCCCTAGATGGGAGAAGGGTTTCCCCTATAGTCCTTGGCCTCCATGTCATGGGAGGGGCGAGAGCCCCTCCGAGATTGGATCTGTCTCTCTGTCTCTCTCTGTTTCTGCATTTTTGATTCTACCCTTTCACCGTTTCTTATATTCCCGGAGATCCGTAACTCCGATCGGGCTGAAATTTTAACACGATCTCTATCCGGATATTAGCTTTCTTGCAGCGAAAGAAGGGCATCAACCGCCTTACGGGGTGTCCACAAGGGTCAGGGGGGCGCCTGCCCCCTGGGGCGCCCCCTGCCTCGTGGGCCCCTTGAGCATCGTCTCGCGTTGATTTCACTTCCCAAAAATCATATATATTCCAAAAAAATCTCCGTCAGTTTTTATCCCGTTTGGACTCCGTTTGATATGGATATTCTTTGAAACAAAAAATGTAACAAACAGGAACTGGCACTGGGCACTGGATCAATATGTTAGTCCCAAAAATAGTATAAAAAGTTGCCAAAAGTATATGAAATTTGTAGAATATTGGCATGGAACAATAAAATATTATAGATACGATGGAGACGTATCAGCATCCCCAAGCTTAATTCCTGCTCGTCCTCGAGTAGGTAAATGATAAAAAAGATAATTTTTGATGTGGAATGCTACCTAGCATAATCTTGATCACATATCTAATCATGGCATGAATATTAAGACATGAGTGATTCAAAGCAATAGTGTATCATTTGATATAAAAACCATAATACTTCTAGCCTACTAATAAAGCAATCGTGTCTTTTCAAAATAACACGGCCAAAGAAAGTTATCCCTACAAAATCATATTGTCTGGCTGTGCTCCATCTTCTTCACACAAAATATTCACATCATGCACAACCCCGATGACAAGCCAAGCAATTGTTTCATACTTTTGACGTTCTCAAACCTTTTCAACTTTCACTCAATACATGAGCGTGAGCCATGGACATAGCACTATAGGCGGAATAGAATATGATGGTGGAGGTTGTGTGGAGAAGACAAAAAAGGAGAAAGTCTCACATCGACGAGGCTAATCAACAGCTATGGAGATGCCCATCAATTGATGTCAATGTGAGGAGTAGGGATTGCCATGCAACGGATGCACTAGATCTATAAGTATATGAAAGCTCAAACTGAAACTAAGTGGGTGTGCATCCAACTTGCTTGCTCATGAAGACCTAGGGCATTTGAGGAAGCCCATTGTTGGAATATACAAGCCAAGTTCTATAATGAAAATTCCCACTAGTATATGAAAGTGATAACTCAAGAGACTCTCTATATGAAGAACATGGTGCTACTCTGAAGCACAAGTGTGGAAAAAGGATAGTAACATTGCCCTTCTCTCTTTTTCTCTCATTTTTTTCTTTTCTTTTTTTCCTTTTTTGGGCCTTCTCTTTTTTTGGCCTTTCTCTTTTTTTTTCGTCCGGAGTCTCATCCCGACATGTGGGGGAATCATAGTCTCCATCATCCTTTCCTCACTTGGGCAATGCTCTAATAATGATGATCATCACACTTCTATTTACTTACAACTCTATATTACAACTCAATATCTAGAACAAAGATATGACTCTATATGAATGCCGCCGGCGGTGTACCGGGATGTGCAATGATCTAGCGTAGCAATGACATCAAAGGACAGACAAGCCATGAAAACATCATGCTAGCTATCTTACGATCATGCAAAGCAATATGACAATGAATGCTCAAGTAATGTATATGATGATGATGGAAGTTGCATGGCAATATATCTCGGAATGGCTATGGAAATGCCATGATAGGTAGGTATGGTGGCTGTTTAGAGGAAGGTATATGATGGGTTTAAGGTACCGGCAAAAGTTGCGCGATACTAGAGAGGCTAGCAATGGTGGAAGGGTGAGAGTGCGTATAATCCATGGACTCAACATTAGTCAGAAAGAACTCACATACTTATTGCAAAAGTCTATTATCTATCGAAACAAAGTACTACACGCATGCTCCTAGGGGGATAGATTGGTAGGAAAAGACCATCGCTCGTCCCCGACCGCCACTCATAAGGAAGACAATCAATAAATAAATCATGCTCCGACTTTGTTACATAACGGTTCACCATACGTGCATGCTACGGGAATCACAAACCTCAACACAAGTATTTCTACTAATCCACAACTACCCACTAGCATGACTCTAATATCACCATCTTTATATCGAAAACTATTGCAAGGAATCAAACATATAATATTCGGTGACCTACAAGTTTTATGTAGGATTTTATGACTAACCATGTGAATGACCAACTCCTGTCATCTCTCTAAATAGATATAAGTGAAGCAAGAGAGTTTAATTCTTCCTACAAAAGATATGCCCATGCTCTAACAAATATAAGTGAAGCAAAAGAGCATTCTACAAATGGCAGCTTTCTATGTAAAGAGAAACAGGCAAATCCAAACTTCAAATGATATAAGTGAAGCACATGAAGCATTCTATAAAGCCATACTCAAAAGATATAAGTGAAGTGCATAGAGCATTCTATAAATAAACCAAGGACTATCTCATACCAGCATGGTGCATAAAAGAAAAATGAAAACTAAATGCAAAATATGCTCCAAGATTGCACATATCACATGAACGAAACGAATCCGAAAACATACCGATACTTGTTGAAGAAAGAGGGGATGCCTTCCAGGGCATCCCCAAGCTTAGACGCTTGAGTCTCCTTGAATATTTACTTGGGGTGCCTCGGGCATCCCCAAGCTTGAGCTCTTGCCTCTCTTCCTTCTTCTCACATTGAGACATTCTCGATCATCGAACACTTCATCCACACAAAACTTCAACAGAAAACTCGGTAAGATCCGTTAGTATAATAAAGCAAATCACTACTCTAAGTACTGTTGCAAACTAATTCATATTTTGTTTTTGCATTGTGTCTACTGTAATATAACTTTTCCATGGCTTAATCCACTGATATAAATCGATAGTTTCATCAAAACAAGCAAACTATGCATCAAAAACAGAATCTGTCTAAAACAGAACAGTCTGTAATAATCTGAACATTAACCATACCTATGGTACTTGAAAAATTCTGCCAAAATTAGGAAAAATAAAAAATCTGTATAGAAATACAGTTCAAAAAGAATCAGAACCATTTGACGTTCCAGTAAAAAATGTAAAATCGCGCACTACAGCCAAAGTTTCTGTCCTGCGCCACACAAACCAACAAGCTTTGTAAACATCCTAAAGGCAAACCTTGGCACATTATTTTTATAATACAATGGAATTGTACAAGGGGATAATTATTTTTGTTGAAAAGTTTCTGTAATCAAGATTCAAAAAATTTCTGTGATCATGAACAAAGTTCAAGGCCAGCTCCCACTTCAACAATGCTTGTCTCTCTCACTTTCACTTTCCTTTTTGAAAAAGTTTTGGGTTCCCCTCTTTATTTTTGTTATTTTTAAAATATATGAAGGCACTCAACAGAAATAAATGACTATCTAAAATTCCGGGTTGTCTCCCTGGCAGCGCTTTCTTTAAAGCCATTAAGCTAGGCATATAGTGCTCAAGTAATGAATCCACCCGGATCCCAAGGTATATCAAAGCCAATTTTAATTAACAATGATTTGTAATTTAGTAGTGAGCACAAAGTAACATATATCATGTAGCAACAAAGTCTAACTCTCTTCCTATGCATCGGCATGTCATAAAAGAACAATTCATGCACACATAGTGAAGGCCGATGCATAGTATAAACAGTTCCTTGCAATTTTATCGTATTGGAAACATAGACAGGTGGAGATATAGTTCCTCTCTGATAATAATTGCAAGTAGAAGAGCAAGCACATGCATATTATCGGCATGTCATAAAAGAACAATTCATGCACAAGTATAGGGGATCAATTGTAGCCTCTTTCGATAAGTAAGAGTGTTGAACTCAACGAGGAGCTAAAGGTAGAACAAATATTCCCTCAAGTTCTATCGACCACCGATACAACTCTACGCACGCTTGACATTCGCTTTACCTAGAACATGTATGAAACTAGAAGTACTTTGTAGGTGTTGTTGGATAGGTTTGCAAGATAATAAAGAGCGCGTAAATAAAAAGTCGGGGCTGTTTAGATGAAGGAATAACTAAGTTAGTTTTAGTAGAGAGCTTGTTGTTACAAGAAAGTTATTTGTCCCTAGGCAATCGATATCTAGACCGGTAATCATTATTGCAATTTTATATGAGGGAGAGGCATAATCTAACATACTTTCTCTACTTGCATCATATGCACTTATGATTGGAACTCTAGCAAGCATCCGCAACTACTAAAGATCATTAAGGTAAAACCCAACCATAGCATTAAAGTATCAAGTCCTCTTTATCCCATACGCAACAACCCCCTTACTCCGGTTTGTGTTTCAGCCACTCATGCAACCCACTATAAGTGAATCATGAACGTATTGCAATACCCTACAACGGGGATCCCTCACGCTTGCGCGACATGGAGAGCACCATAGGACAGCACCAATAATAAAACATGCAACTCAAACCAATCTTGATCATCAAATAGCCCATAGGACAAAACGGATCTACTCAAACATCATAGGATAGCCATACATCATTGGGAAATAATATATAGCGTTGAGCACCATGTTTAAGTAGAGATTACATCGGGTAAGAGAGAGGTTACACCGCTGCATAGAGGGGGGAAGAGTTGGTGATGATGGCGGTGAAGTTGTTGGTGAAGATTGCGGTGATGATGATGGCCACGGCAGCGTTCCGGCGCCACCGGAAGAGAAGGGGAGAGGGGGCCCCTTTGTCTTCTTCTTCCTTGACCTCCTCCCTAGATGGGAGAAGGGTTTCCCCTCTGGTCCTTATCCTCCATGGCTTGGGAGGGGCGAGAGCCCCTCCGAGATTGGATCTATCTCTCTGTCTCTCTCTGTTTCTGCGTTTTTTTGATTCTTCCCTTTCACCGTTTCTTATATTCCCGGAGATCCGTAACTCCATTGGGCTGAAATTTTAACATGATCTCTATCCGGATATTAGCTTTCTTGCGGCAAAAAAGGGCATCAACCGCCTTACGGGGTGGCCACGAGGGTCAGGGGCGCGCCCGCCCCCCTAGGGCGCGCCCCCTACCCCGTGGGCCCCTTGAGCATTGTCTCGCGTTGATTTCACTTCGCAAAAATCATATATATTCCAAAAAAACTCTCCATCAATTTTTATCCCGTTTGGACTCCGTTTGATATGGATATTCTTTGAAACAAAAAAATGCAACAAAAGGAACTGGCACTGGGCATTGAATCAATATGTTAGTCCCAAAAATAGTATAAAAAGTTGCCAAAAGTATATGAAAGTTGTAGAATATTGGCATGCAACAATAAAAAATTATAGATACGACGGAGACGTATCAGGAGCGAGTATAACATCGCTGGTGCCTGGAAGCGGGATGAGGCGTAGGCACGTACGTCGGCGTACTTTACCCAGGTTCAGGGCTCTCCTAGGAGATAACACCCATAGTCCTGCTTTGCAGGGTCTCCGCATGATCACTAAAGCACTAGTGAGTACAATGGTGCTCCTTGAGCTGTATGCTAGAGGTAGAAGAAGGCAAAGCTTGCTCTCCTCTCCCCCTAGGTGTGAGTCTAATTCTAACAGGTTCCAACCCCTTGCATGGGTGCCCTGGGGGGTTTATATAGGCCTACCCCCAGGGGTACAATGGTAACTTGGCCGGGTGTGGGACCCGGCTATCAGTCTCTCTGGTCACCGGCTTCTCCGCCGACTGCCGGGGCCCACCGCCTGGTGGGCCCTACCGGCTGGTCTGGTACAGAGCCGACAGGCCGCCCCCGCCGCTCACGGGTCTTGCCGGCTGCGGATTACTCTTGCCGTGAGGCTAATGACGCTTGCTTGGTCAGGGGAGCGTGGCTACAGTCCCGCCGCCTGGCGGGAGATTACTGTAGCCACTCCGAGTCTTATCTGGTTAATGGTGCACAGGCCCCGAGGAAGGAACGGGCCGCCTGCTAGAAGCCGACCTCTCCATGGTCCGACTAGTGAGGCTCCCACCATCTTCCGGGCTCTCACTGACCGGTAGGGCCCGCCATCTTCGGGCCGTACCGATAGGCGGTCGTGGTACCAGGGCTTTGCCTGACAGGAGTGATGTCAGGGGTGGAGTGGCAACAGTGCCGTGCCGGGCGGAGATCTCTGCCTATACTGAGCACAGTGGCCACGCCCGTCCCTGGATACGGGGGTGATGGGCTACACTGTTGCCTCACCCTATCCTGTCTTCTTAATGGGGTTGCAGACTTTGAGGGCACGATGGGCCGCGTGCTGGGAGCCGGCCTCTCTGGAGGCCGCCTGCCAGGAGTTGTCCCGTCTTGGAGCCGCCTTCCGGAGCATGGTCGTCTTCTGGTAGTCAGCCGTTCAGCCAGCCGGCCACCAGAAGGCGGCGCTTCGTCTTGACGTCTTGAGGGGCGCAGCTGGCCCGATGTCTTGAAAGGTTCTGGGACTCGGGTTAGGCTACCCGTGGCCCATTACTCCGACACATTGGCAACCAATAGATGTATTGGTTCATTTTATGTTCATTCAAGACAATTTCGATTTGGTTGTAAAACTATTTTATTAGAGAGAATTTCGATTGGGTTGTAAAACTATTTTTATTTCCAGACAATTAATATTTGGACATGCAAACTTGCTTTGATATGAAAATATGGGCATTTTTGGCCATGGCGGACATGATGGGGAAAACGGATGCGGCCGCGTGCTGGGCGCACGGCCACCGCATCCCAGGACAGGCCCGGACACAACCCCATTGCCCTACCCAAACAGACCGATTCCGACCAAACCAGACATCCTTTTGGGGCCGCGCAATGGAGTAGGCCCGAAGCTGGAGCTTGATCACTTGAAGGAGTTGAGCAACAAGTAGCAGAGCAAAATCATGGAGCTAATGACAGAGAACAGAAGCCTCTACCCCGTCCTCGCCTCCTTCTTCTTCCTCTCACCACAGTGCCCCCGAGTAGGGATGGCAATGGGTCGGGTGGAGCTGGTCCAAATCCAACCCATGACTCATCTTCCTACCCTCTGCCCATACACCAAATTATCCATGGGCACAACTTGTGCCCATGCCCAAACCCACTGGATACCCATACCCACATACCCATGGAGCTCCATGGGCATAGAAAAGTCAGCATGAAGCCTTCCAAAGATCAAATTAACTCATCATCATTCACTCACAAATGACAACATAAGCCATGCATAAGTAGGAAACAAGTAATATGATAAGTCCTTAAGTGTGACATACCAGAGGTTGATTCTGCAGCATATAGCTCATGGCACAAGTTGCATATTTCCTCCCATTTCCCATTGATTCGCTCTTTCTACTATCACTGGCATATGGCCACACATGTCATACGGGTATCCATTGGATATCCATGGAGCACAAACTATAACCATGCCCAACCCGGCTGTTCGTGGGTATCCATATCCACGGACCCATGGGCAAAAATGTGGTCCATACCCTTGCCCAACCGGGTCGGGTATCCATGGGTATCCAGACCCATGGATAAAATTGTCATCCCTACCCCTGAGCCACGCCGGAGCGCTGCCGTAGCTCATCCTCGTCGAGCTCGTCCGTCCGAGCCCTCCTTGCTGCGTCCATTCCCACCTCCCTCACCGCGTCCTCTCTTCGTCGATCTCTCCATGGCGCGCGAGCGAGGAGGAGACTGGGATGCGTCCAATGTCAATGAGGACCACATTACTTTCCTCCGCGAGACGCGGCGTCTTCCCGGCGCCAACCTCGTGAAGGCACGCGTGCCGCTGGAGGGGGAGGTCTCGCCGGCGCCGAAAGAAGGTGAGCGGGTTGTCTTCCGCTCGCACTTCATCCGTGGCTTCAGCCTGCCGGCGAGCGACTTCCTTCGCTCGTTTCTTGAGTTCTACCACCTCCAGCCCCATCACATCACGCCCAACACCGTGATGCTCCTGGTCGCCTTTGTCACGCTGTGCGAAGGCTACCTCGGCATCCTCCCCACCATCGAGCTGTGGGGAGCTTTCTTCTACACGAAGCTGGGCACCTCTGTCTGGGAGGTGGCTGCCCAGTGTGGCGCCTTTGTCGCGGTTCGCCGGCCGTCGCCGACGAACGCCTTCCCCACCATCAAGCTGCCACAGTCAGTCAAGATGTGGCAGCAATCCTACTTCTACGTGGAGAACGCGGACCCGGCCGCCGACTTCATCAACCTGCCAGCCTACGCAGCCGGCCCGCCTGCCGAGCCCCGGGCCAGCTGGGGCTACAAGCCGAAGCCGGTATCAGCAGACAGCGCCGCCACCATCCAAGAGCTCCGGGAACTGACCGAGACCGAAGGCCTCAAGGCATCCGACTTGCTGGTCGCCTTCGTCGAGCGCCGGGTTCTCCCGCTCCAAGGTCAGCCGCACCTGATCAGCCGGATGAGCGGGCATCGCGACCCGTGCCGGCTAAGCACCAAGGAGATGCCGGCTGCCGAGGTCGTGAACTTGGTGAACGAGATCTCCGGCCTCAAGCTGGAGGGGTCTTGGAGCTTCGGCAAGCGGCCGTATTCTCACGCCGACCCGCCGCCTGCGGTAAGTTTCCCAACTCTTCTTTTTGATACTCGTCTTAGTCTTGATCTTGGTCTTGATCAGCCGACTTTTCATCATCTGAAACAGATCTATATGTCGGACGCGACAACCGCCCTCGTAGGGGCGGGCGACGACTACCAACCGGACCGGGCGGTGAGTGACGTGGATGACCCCGACTTGGGGGCGTTCGACTTGGAGGACACCGCGACACGCGGCATCTACGAAGCCGGCGGCTCCGAAGAAGCCGACATCGAGACCTGGCCTGATGAGGAGGGGGAGGAGGAAGATCCGCGCCCTGTGCGGGGCGCCGGCAGGGCAGACGCGGGCCCCTGCCTCGAGCCGACTGCTCGAGGCGGCACGCGTAAGCGTAAGCAAGGCGACGTCTTGTTCGGCAGCGCGCCGAAGAAGGCCAAGAATCCAACCACCATGACCAAGCGGAAAGAGGCCGCAGCGAAGGCGGCCAAGTACCAGAAGCTCCCAAAGGCGCCTCCTATGGTGTCGGCGTAAGTATCTTTCCCTTGTGTTCTTCTTTCTCGTTGATTCTTTCTGAACTTCCTCTGTTTTATTTCTTGATTTTAGGGCTCCGCTCTCTCTTGAGAAGTCAGCCGCCGCCTCGATCGTGGAGTCGGCAGAGACTTCCACCACCACCCGGCGAATCGATCCGGCCGCCGACCTCCGGGAGGCGACGGAGCGAAACACACGGGAGGCGTGCGAAGAGCGGGAAGCCACCCGCCTGGAGAAGGCGGAGGCAGACAAGGCGGAGGCCGCCACTTTGAAGAACCTGGCGGAGGCCGAAGCTGCCGACGCGGCAAAGAAACGGGCCGAGGAAGCCGCGCGTCGTCAGTCGATGATATTCGTCACCCCCTGAACTTCGCGCCGCCACCACCAGAGTTCGTGGCGCCGATTGGGGGAGCCGGCGACGAGCACCCGGTCATGGAGAGGGACGGCAGCGACGTCGCCATGCCGGACGTGATCGTGCCCCCGCTACCACCCTCCAAGGAGGCGCAGGACAAACAGCTGGCTGACCTGCCGGTGCCACCAGCCGGAGCCAAGCTGGTGATGGGCCCAACTCCAGAGGTCCGCACACCCTTGCACCGCCGATTTGCAAAAGCGTCCTCGGTGCCACGCCCACTGGAGACTGGCGCCGCGAGCTCTTCGATTCCGGACGCCGAGGCGACCAGCGCCGCACCCATTGGGTGGGTGCGGAGAGGCGGGACGGGCCCTTTGAACAAGGCAATCCTGGACGTCCAGGCCAAGCTCCGCGCAGAGGCCGACGCGCTCAAGCACTGTAACAACGCGTTCCTAGAGTCGCGAGCAGCCATCCGGGTACGCTTCTTGCTTTTTTGATTCTTGCACTGCTTCGTGGGGGTGCGCCAGCGCACCCACTTGGTGTAGTCCCCGAGTTTCGGGCTGGCTGCTAAGCAGCAGCACAAAACTTTAATTGGCAAGCTCTGAGTACTAATACTGTCTGATATCTTTGCTACAGGATTATCACAACCTTCGTGCGGTCACCTTCAACTCCAAAGTCCAGGAGTCGGATCAACGGGCCGCCGACTTGTCGGAGAGCTAGAGTAAGTCTTTTTCTTTCTCTGCGGGGGCGCGCTGGCGCACCTGCGGGCTGTAGTCCCCGAGATTTGGGCCGACTGCTGAGCAGTCGGGCCGGATCTTCCTGGCAACTGCTTTTCTCTTTGTTGATTATTGACGTCCTTTTCTTCTTCTACTTTTGCAGAGGCCAACGCCACCCTCCAGCAGCAGCTGGGCGAAGCTAACACAGCGCTGCATGCCAGGGAGGCGGACTATAACAAGCTGGCCGAGGAGCGTGACCGGCTGGCCAAGAAAGTGGCAGAGCAGGCGGAGCTTCTCAAGAAGGCCCAGAAGGAGGTGGAGGACAAGGAGGCAGGTCTCCTTGCGGAGTTCGAGATTGAGCGCTCTGCCTGGACCGACAAGGAGGCAATGCTGACAGCCGGCTTTGGCGAGATTGAAGACATGGTCGATGGTAAGCTGCCTTCTTTACTCTTTCTTCAAGCCGCCGGCTTCTGGACAAGCCGACTTCTTGTTTCCGATCTGACTCTATGCTTTTTTGTCCAAGAAGACTTCTTCCCAGGTCACTCTGGTGCTGCCAACCAGGCTATTGAAGTCGATTGCGAAGGACGGAGGGCAGAAGGTGAGGAGATCGCCGCCAATGCTCCCCACACTCTTTGCGAGCAACTCCTCAGCATCCAGGCTTGTCTTCAGCCGACTCATCGGATGTTGCGCCGCCTTCAGGGTGTCGGCGCCCAGGCAGTCACCGCCCTGTGGCCCGATATGCCAGCTCCGCGCACGCCCAGCCAGATTGCCGACTGGCTGGAGGTGGCGGCCGGCCGCCTTTAGGCGTGGAAGGGCTCCTCGGCCCGGGCCGGAGCACGCCGGGCCTTGGAGTTCGTCAAGGCGTGGTACCCTGGGCTAAATCTAGCCTGGTTGACCATGTTTCGACAGGAAGCCCAGGAGGAGCTGGTGGCAGTGGAGGGCGATCTTGTCAAGCGGGCGGCAACAATCGCCGAGTACACCAACACCAGCATCTTCATCCCGAAGCTGGCTGAAAATGGCGCCGAGGCGCCACCAGAGTGGTTCGGGCTGAACCCGGAGGATGTCGAGGACTCGGCCGAGGTGATCGACTCCAGCGACAAGGGAGAAGATGAAGAGGAGGACGAAGGTGAAGAGGAGGCGCCAGAGGTCGGAGCGGACGGCCAGCCTCAACTCGACCGCGCCTCCAGCAGCGAGCTACGCCCGAGCGGGCCGGTTGCTGCTGAAGGCGATCAAGCGGGAACCGACGAGCCGGCCGCTCAACCAGCCGGCACCATCGACTCCACCGTTCCGCCGAACCCGTCTGCTGCTTCCTAGGCTGCCATTTTACCTTCATTTTTTCCTACTTATCAGTCTAGACAAACTTTGTTAACTTTGCACAATTCCACCCGGGGGTGTATTTTAAACTCTTGTTGAATGTCGGCCAATGGCCTTTTGACATGTAAATATTTCTTCCGAGTACTATCTTTCCTTGCTTCTGCTCTTTGGCCTTTTCCCTTTGTCGCCTTCCCTCGGTTACCGTCTTGCCAGCCGAACAGCCGTTCCACGGACTGTGGCTGGGTCAAGTACTTAGCCACTTTTGGGAAGGCAAGTACTTAGCCGATTAGAGTTTTCTAGCAAGTTAAGTAGGAGCCGGCCGGCCGACTGCTTGACAGCCGGTTGGTGAGGCAGGAAGCCGACTTGGACTATGTGTATGCTTTGGGTCCTTAGCCATTTTTCATGCAGACACCCCTTCAGCCTTAACTCCTGCCGATCGAATAGTCGCTCTGTGAGCTGTGGCCTCTGGCAGGAGAGAGCTTAGGTGCCAACTCATTACTTGTCCGGCTGCAGGAAGCATTTCATAGTACAAGGCAGCAAGTCCCCGGGTCGACTGGTCGAACCCGGTGCTAGGCGTACTAATGAAATAACACAAATGACATGCATGATACTTATCATATAGATAAAAGAGGTCAGTCCATGAGCTCTTCTCAGGGGACCCGGAGTCTCCGTACTTAATACAAAAGTTGGTGTGGTACATACTGCATCAACTGTAAAACCTTTGCAGGATGTTTGCATTCCATGGTCGCTCCGTCTCCTTGCCGGAGTCATCCCTTTTGCACGCTCGAGGCTTCTGGGCGTCGATGAGGTAGTAGGAGTCATTGCCCAACACCTTGCTGATAATGAAGGGGCCTTCCCACGGTGCCGAGAGCTTGTGCTGGCCGACTGTTCGCTGGATCAGCCAGAGCACAAGGTCTCCTTCTTGGAAGGATCTTGGCTTGACCTTTTAGTTGTAGTATCATCGCAGGTTCTACTGGTAGATGGTGGACCGGCTGAGTGCCAATAGCCGGCCCTCTTCCAGCAGATCGACATCGTCTTGTTGTGCTTCTTCTGCCTCCTCTTCGGTGTACATGGTAACTCTAGGGGAGTCGAATTCTATGTCCGTCGGGATGACGGCTTCGGCACCGTAGACGAGGAAGAAAGGCGTAAAGCCAGTTGACTTGTTCGGAGTTGTGCGCAGGCTCCAGAGGATGGCCGGCAGCTCGTCAAGCCAACAGCCGTCCGACTGCTCTAGAGGCTCGACCAATCTGGGCTTGATGCCGGATAAAATGAGGCCATTTGCTTGCTCCACCTGGCCGTTTGACTGTGGGTGGGCAACGGACACTAGGTCCAGTCGGATGCCCTGCGTTAAACAGAAACAGGCCAAGGCGCCTTTGGCAAAGTTTGTGCCATTGTCGGTGATGATGCCGTGTGGTATGCCATACCGGATGGTGATGTCGGAGATGAAAGTCACATCACTCGGACCATTCAACTTTTTAATTGGCTTTGCTTCTATCCACTTGGTGAACTTGTCCACTGCGACAAGCAGATGAGTCATGCCACCGCGTGCCGTCTTGAATGGTCCCACCATGTCCAGGCCCCAGACGGCAAAGGGCCTGGCGATGGGAATGGTCTTCAGTGCAGAAGACGGCTGATGTGGCTTTGAACGAAACTTCTGGCACCCTTTGCATTTCTGGACCAAGTGCTTGGAGTCTTCTAGAGCAGTTGGCCAGAAAAAACCGTGGTGGAAAGCTTTGGCCATGAGTGCTCTTGAAGCTGCATGGTGGCCACACTCTCCTTGATGGATATACTTGAGGATTGCTTGACCTTGCTCTGGCTCTACTCAACGCTGAAAGACACCAGTGACGCTGCGCCTCACAAGCTCTCTGTTGACTATGGTGTATGCTGCTGCCCGGCGTTGCACTTGTCGGGCCGAGATCTCATCAGTCGGCAGCTCTTTGTTCACCAAGAAGTTGAGGATGGGCTGAGCCCATGAAGGTGCTGCAATTTCTTCGGCTGCTAGGACTGCTACTTGCACAAGGGCGGTTGGGCCGGGAGATGGCGGGTTGGAGTCGGCTGCCGCTTGCTGAGTTGATGAAGTCCCCGGGCTGACTGCTGTGGTCTCTGGGTCGCCTGTCGAATTCCCCGTGCCAGCTGTGGGAGTCCTCAAGTCGGATCCGACTGCTTCAGGAGGAGTCGGCACAAAGATGGAATCCGACTATGGTGATGGTCGGACAGACGGCTTGAGGAGGCGCTGCAGGGCAACGCCGGCTGATATTGCTTGTCGGGTGGAGCCGATTCATGCCAAGGCATCAGCTTGCTCATTGTCATTTCTTGGCACATGGAGGAACTCGCACCCTTCGAAGTATCTGCCGAGTTGCTGGACGAGGAAGCGGTAGCTTGCCATGTTTGCATCCTTGGCATCCCAGCCACCAGACGACTGCTGGACCACTAGGTCGGAATCTCCATAACACAGGATCCGGCGAATGCCGAGTTCCTTGCCAAGCCAGAGCCCGGGAATTAGTGCTTCATATTCAGCAACGTTGTTGGAGGCGGCAAAGTGAATCTGTAGCACATATCTTAGCGTGTCGCCTTTAGGAGAGGTGAGAACGATGCCAGCTCCCAAACCGGTGTGCATCTTGGAACCATCAAAGTGCATTCGCCAATGAGTGGAATCTGGCGCTGGTGGCAGGTACTGGGTCTCGGCCCAATCAACGAGGAAGTCGGCCAGTGCTTGTGACTTGATGGCGGTACGAGGCTGGTAATAGATGGTGTAGGGGGCCAGATCTATGGCCCATTTGGCCACTCGGCCCGAAGCGTCTCGGCTTCCAATGATCTCGGCAAGTGGGGTTGTGCAGACCACAGTGATGGGGTGCTCTTGGAAGTATGGCTTTAGTTTCTTGGCAGCAAAGTACATGCCGTAGCACATCTTCTAGTAATGAGGGTAGTTCTGCTTGGAGGCTGATAGTACTTCACTCAGGTAATACATCGGCCTCTGGACTGGTAGAGCTCTGCCTTCTTCCTTGCGTTCCACTACTATGACTGTGCTGACCACCCGGCTAGTGGCGGCGATGTAGAGGAGCATAGGCTCCTTAGGAGTCGGGGCCGCGAGGACAGGCGGAGTGGTAAACATCTTCTTGAGCTAAAGGAAAGCTTCATCCGCCTTGTCGTTCCACTCAAAAAAAGTGGTCTTCTTCATGAGCTGGTACAGGGGAAGAGCCTTCTCGCCCAGCCGACTAATGAAACGGCTGATGGATGCCAAGCAGCCGGTAAATTTTTGCATGTCCAGCAGTCGGGCGGGCACCTCCATCCTCTCGATGGCCTTGATCTTCACAGGGTTGCACTCTATGCCGTGCTCTGAGACCAGAAAGCCAAGGAGCTGGCCAGTTGGCACTCCAAAGACGCATTTCTCCGGGTTGAGCTTGATCTGAAATCGGCGCAAGTTCTCAAAGGTCTCTTTGAGGTCTTCTAGTAACGTTCCTCTCTTTTCCGTCTTCACCACAACATGGTCCACATAGACGTGGGCGTTTCTGCCGAGTTGCTTGAGGAGACACTTCTGCATGCAACGCTGAAATGTGGCGCCAGCATTTCTTAAGACTAACGTCATGGTCAGGTAACAGAAGGCTCCGAATGGCGTGATGAAGGCGGTCTTCAGCCTGTCGGCCGGGCTTAGTTTGATTTGGCGATACCCTGAGTATGCATCCAAAAAGCTCAATAGCTCACATTCGGCTGTGGAGTCAATCACCTGGTCGATTCTTGGCAGAGCAAATGGGTCTTTGGGGCATGCTTTGTTGAGGCTGGTATAATCAATACACATGCGCCACTGCTTGTTCTTCTTCAGTACTAGGACCGGGTTGGCTAACCACTCTGGAAAGAACACTTCTATTATGAAGCCGGCTGCTAGAAGCCGGGCTATCTCTTCTCCAACAACTCTTCTCTTCTCCTTCGACAGGCGGCGCAAGGGCTGTCTGGCTGGTTTGGCATCGGACCGGATGTGTAGCTTGTGCTCGGCGAATTTCGTCGGAACACCCGGCATGTCCTTGGGAGACCATGCAAAGATGTCCCGATTCTCACGGAGGAAATCGACGAGCTCACCTTCCTATTTGCTGTCAAGGTTTGCGCCTATGATAGCGTGCCTCTTTGGGTGCTCCAGGTCCAAGGGTATCTTCTTTGTTTCCTTTGCCAGCTTGAATGAGCCTTCGACTTCTGACTCCCTGGGGTTGGGTGACATTTCCAGCTGCTTGCTGGTCATCGCCACAACCCGATCAAGGAGCCGCTTCTCAGCCGCGATCACATGGGACTCGGCTAACCGGGTGCTCTCTGCTGCGCAGGTGAACGACTTCCTGTAGTCCCCTGCTATGGTCAGGATTCCCTTGGAGCTCGACATCTTCATATTCAGGTAAGCATAGTGGGGGACCGCCATGAACTTGGCCAGGGCAGGCCGGCCAAGTAACACATGATAAGGGCTCTCAAGGTCCACCACCTCGAACCAAACTGGCTCTCGGCGGGAATGATTTTTGTCCCCGAAGAGGACATCTATCAGAGTCTTGCCGATTGGTGAGCAGGAAAGGCCAGGAACTATGCTATGGAAAACAGTCCGGCTGGGCTGAAGATGTCTCTGCTTGATTCCCAACTTCTCCATGGTATCTTTGTATAGAATGTTGATGCTACTGCCGCCATCTATCAAAACTCGGGAGAAGCGAGCAGCTCGCCTCTCGGTGGCAAACGTGGCATCCAACACCAGAGCATAAGAGCCGGGATTGGGCATCACCTCCGGGTGGTCGGCTTGGCTCCAGCTGATGGGCTGCTCAGACCAATGCATGAATTCCGGGGTTCCTGATGCCACCGCATTTACTTCTTATTGCTGTTGCCGTCTGCTGCGCATGTCATCGGCCATGCTGGTAAACATGACATAAACCCCATGTTCTTCAAGATAATCATCCTGTATGGCGCCGACAGGCCAAGCCGCCGACTGCTGTGGGGGAGGAGGCGGCGGGCTGGCTGGCGGAGGGGGATGGAGTCCGTCACCCTTGGCGATCCCGGTGAGCCAGTGGCACTTCCGAGTGGTGTGGTTGGACGGCTTCGCACCGCTGTGGAACTTGCAGGGCGCATTGAGAGTCTGTTCGTACGAGAAAGCGGGTGGCCAGTTGGGCTTGCCGCCCTTCTGGCGTTTGGGAGGAAGCTGCCCTTCTGGCTGCTGATCTTCGACTGTTGCCACCTGCCGACTGGTGGGAGCCGGCTGCATGGCCTTGCACTTGTTGTCGCTCGGTTGCTGCTGCCGACTCGCCTCACCAGCCGGGGTTCGAGGAGCCTGAGGGGCCACCTTGCCTGACACATTGACTTGAATCTCTGCCTTCATGGAGGAGTCGGCCGTGGCGTACTTGTCTGCTATGATTAGCAGTTCATCGAGGGTCGTCGGCTCATCGTAGAGAAGCTTGTGCTTGAGGAGGGTGCCCTCTCGGCACCCGGTAGTGAAGTACTCGATGGCCTGCACCTCGTGCACGCCCTTGCAAGAGTTGCGCAACTCGGCCCAACGCGTGAGATAGTCATGAGTCTACTCGTTGTGGCCCTGGATGCATAAGGAGAGCTGGCGGGGCTTGGGCGGCTGCTTGTACATGCTGGTGAAGTTGCAGATGAATGCTTCAGTAAAATCATCCCAGCTATTAACGCTGCGAGGCTTTAGGCTGTTCAGCCATGTCCGGGCCGTGCCCTGAAGCATGAGTGGAACGTATTTTACGACAACGCGCTTGTTGCCGTTGGCGATGCTGACGGCTGTGGAATAGTCAACCAGCCAGTCCTCCGGCTTTACGGAGCCGGTGTACTTTGGGTGTATCTCTTGGGAGAGTAAACCCATTGGGGAAGGGCTCATCTCGGATGCGGGGGCCAAAACAAGGCGGACCCATCTCATCTTCTTCTTCTAGCGCCAGGGATTGATTGAGGCAATCGATCCGATGGCGGGCGTTGTTTTCTCCGATTCCTTCTCGGTGGCCAAGGCGGTCGCCGAGTGATGGGTGATCAACAGGTGGCGGGGAAATGTGCCTCTCCCTACAGGGAGGAGGAGGCGGACAGTTGTCTCGCCGTCGCAATGCTCTTGGGCGGCCGTCTTGGTCGTGCTCGATGGTGACGTGAGTCTGGCTGCGGCTGGCAGCCGGCTCCTTGTCTCTTCTATCGCAAACGTCACTAGTCGGCGTCCAGGATGTCGCGCCTTCATCTCGACGAGGAGGCAGGTCATTGTTTTGCTGGCCGGGCGCTTCGGTGCGGCACCCGGCATCTTGCTGCTCAGCAGCCGCGTCGAGGAGCTGCTGGACTCGCTCCATCATGTGGCGACGCTCGTCGCCCTCGAGCTTGTCTAGCTCGTCTACTGCCGCCTGGGCAGCTTGTATGTTCTCTGCAGGCGTGGCGTATATGGGGCGATCCATCACGAACATGCTGGCGATGGTCGCGCCACGCTGCCGGACCAAACCAATGCGGCTAGGCCCACCAGGAGCCGGCGTGCCGCCGACAGCACGGTCCATCTCCCGCTGGTAGGCCTCCGAAAGGCGTCTCATGCTGGCCAGCCGGTTGGTGCTCTCGACGAGCTTGACGCGGCGTGCTTCCAGCCTCTCAGCGTCGGGGTCTTCCGGGATAGGCGCAGCCAGGTCTTGCATCGCCGCCTGCAACGGATCCTGGCCACCTCCGCCAGAGTGCTCGCCGTGGCTGATGACGAGCACCTCCGTGACGGTGCTGTCGCCGTTGTCCGCGCGAGGAAGCGGCTCATCGTAGACCACCACATTGGAGGGGAACGCGTCAAGCGATGCCGTGTCGGAGTCGACCAACATCGGGTCGGTGGAGCCAACTAACTCCAAGTCAGCAGTAGGCTCACTGGCGACGTGGAGCTGATCGAGGAGGCTCACAAGGTGTCTCTCGGGGCCATCGGTGCCCGCATCAGACGCGGGCTCGTCGGAGAGGCGAATCTCACCAACAAGATCGGCAAGGCAGCTCGCTGCGCGGGCAACCTCCGCGCCGTGCAGCGCATCGACGCAGACGCTGTCTGGCGTGCCGGGCTGGCTGTGCTCACCAGGAAGGAATAGGGTTCCCGTCCAGAATAGGTCTCCGGGAGACGGTGCACCTCGCCCCATGGTGGGCACCAAATGTCGGGGGTTGGGTGCGACATATGCCAATGGATGGCTTATCATGGTGGGAGCGAGTAGAACGTCGCCGGTGCCTGGAAGCGGGATGAGGCGTAGGCACGTACGCCGACGTACTTTACCCAGGTCCAGGGCTCTCCTAGGAGATAACACCCCTAGTCTTGCTTTGCGGGGTCTCCGTATGATCACTAAAGCACTAGTGAGTACAATGGTGCACCTCAAGCTGTATGCTAGAGGTAGAAGAAGGCAAGGCTTGCTCTCCTCTCCCCTAGGTGTGAGTCTAATTCTAACAGGTTCCAACCCCTTGCATGGGTGCCCTAGGGGGTTTATATAGGCCTACCCCCAGGGGTACAATGGTAACTTGGCCGGGTGTGGGACCCGGTTGTCAGTCTCTCTGGTCGCCGGCTTCTCTGCCGACTGCCGGGGCCCACCGCTTGGTGGGCCCTGCTGGCTGGTCTGGTACGGAGCCGATAGGCTGCCCCCGTCACTCACGGGTCTTGCCGGCTGCGGATTACTGTTGCCGTGATGCTAGTGACGCTTGCTTGGTTAGGGGAGCGTGGCTACAGTCCCTCCGCCTGGCGGGAGATTACTGTAGCCACTCCGAGTCTTATTTGGTTAACGGTGCATAGGCCCCGAGGAAGGAACGGGCCGCCTGCTAGAAGCCGGCCTCTCCATGGTCCGACTGATGAGGCCACGCCCGGCCCTGGATACAGGGGTGATGGGCTACACTGTTGCGTCACCCTGTCCTGTTTTCTTAATGGGGGTGCAGACTTTGAGGGCACCATGGGCCGCCTGCTGGGAGCCGACCTCTCTGGAGGCCGCCTGCCAGGAGTCGTCCCGTCTTGGAGCCGCCTTCCGGAGCATTGGCGTCTTCTGGTAGTCAGCCGTTCAGCCAGCCGGCCACCAGAAGGCGGCGCTTCGTCTTGACGTCTTGAGGGGCGCAACTCGCCCGATGTCTTGAAAGGTTCTGGGACTCGGGTTTAGGCTACCCGTGGCCCATTACTCCGACACATTGGCAACCAATAGATGTATTGGTTCATTTTATGTTCATTCAAGACAATGTCGATTTGGTTGTAAAACTATTTTATTAGAGACAATTCGATTGGGTTGTAAAACTATTTTTATTTCCAGACAATTATTATTTGGACATGCAAACTTGCTTTGATATGAAAATATGGGCATTTTTGGCCATGGTGGACATGATGGGGAAAACGGATGCGGCCGTGTGCTGGGCGCACGGCCACCGCATCCCAGGACAGGCCCGGACACAACCCCATTGCCCTACCCAAACAGACCGATTCCGACCAAACCAGACGTCCTTTTGGGGTCGCGCGATGGAGTAGGCCTGAAGCTGGAGCCTGATCACTTGAAGGAGTTGACCAACAAGCAGCAGAGCAAAATCATGGAGCTAATGATAGAGAACAAAAGCCTCTGTGAGAAGCTAGCGGAAAAGCTACAGGCTCATGAATAGGATGCGAACAATGGCACTTAGAGATATGAAGCAACTGTTCCTAGCTTTTATATAAATGGTCGTAGTAGTACTGTTTGTATATAACCTACTAGGAGCTGTTCTGGTAGTAGCCTTTTGACTAGCCAGCACTAGCTTTTGTTGACAACTCTAGTAGTATGGGTGTCCATAGTAGAGTGGCTGAAGGGAAACGTGGATGGCAACAACACATCTAGTAGACATGATGTGTAATTTTAATTGTACTACTGCTTTCCTCTTTAATAATCAGCTAGACATGGTATATATGTATATGATTCATGCTCTAATGTTGACAACTTTATTTCTTTCTTCCTTGAGTATCATAGATGGCTAGTCACAATGGAGATTTCTCAGCATCACAGTCCGGTGATGGCCGGAATGCACTTGCAGCTCCCGCAGAGCAACCACTTCCAAATGAGTTGTTTATAAATATTTTTCAACATCAAGAACAAACCCGAAGCAGATGGAAATTATGAAATATATAGTGCAGCAGTTAGCTAAAGGAAAAGAGTAGTTCGATGGAGACAAACAGGGCGCATTACGTGAGTTTCGCTGACTTAAGACTAGTCACAATGAATAGTAACTTAGACTAGTAACATATAGATTAGTAACATGCATATGTTATTAGTCTATGTTACTACCTCTATAGTGGAAGGTAACATATGTGTGGTGTCATGCAACACTTCATTTATTAGGTTGTAGACTCATTTTGTCTTGGTATGTGTGATGTTACAGTAACAAGCTATGTTACTACATGCCCCTTTTTTCTCATTAATTACTCGCCACATCATCTGTTTTGTCTAGAGATGTGTGATGTTATCACCTATGCTATTCCCACTGTGGGTAGTCTAAGCCTCTTGTTTTTCAAGGTAGTGCAAACCCAATTAAGGCCGAGGAAATTAAGGCCGAGGACTGGCTAACAAAAATAGAGAAAAGTTTTGATGTCATGCATTACCCTGATGAAGAGAAGGTTACATTAGCCACGTTTATGCTACAAGGTGGGCCATTTGATTGGTGGACAGTGCATAAAAAGAAGTATCCCGAGGGCTATCTATTCACATGGCTATCATTTAAGGAAGAGTTCTACAGAAATTATTTTCCAGAGAGCGTACAAAAGAAAATGGAGCTATCATTTTTACAGTTAAAACAGGACCAGAAATCTGTCACAGAATATGAAATATAATTTTCTAGACTTGCTCATTATGCCTCTGTTTATGTCCAAAATGATGAAGCTAAAGCTCGGCGTTTTGCACAAGGACTTCGCCAACCAATCAAGTCTCGAGTGGAGGTGTTCGAGCTCAAATCTTTCTGAGATGTTGCTAACAAGGCATTAACTGTAGAACAATATATGTGGAAGAACAAGACGAAGTGGAGCAGCACCGTAAGAAGATCAAGGTTGACCATGGAAATCAAGGGAATATACAGAAAAGGATGTAGCAGAATTGGTGTCCGAACAACCGCCCAGTAGCCCAGCCTAGGCGTAATAACTGTGTTATTTGTCATGGGAATCACAAAGCATTCCAGTGGGAGTATCGTCATGGAAATGTTTTAGGTGCGGCAGAGAAGGACGCATGATCAGTTAGTGCCACAGTTCACCGGGTGAGAATATGTCAAAGTACATTGCACCAAAGTCGTTGCCAGCACCAAAAGCTCGAGTAGGGCATTTTGGAGACCGAGCTTCATGGAGCCCTTTATTTTGAAAACTTCAAAATTCATAAGTTTCTGTTTAAAAAAATTCTGAAAAAATTACACATGTATGTAAGGATGTAAATTGTACGTGTGCAAACTTTCAAGATGAAATATCTTGAATTGCGAGCTGCACAAAAAAAATCATGAACTTTAAAGATGAACAGTACATATGCTAAAAAGCCTCAGATTTGTCTTTTTTGTGTAGCTCACATTTTATTGTATTTCGACCTAAAAATTTGCACACATATATATATTATGTATCTAGCTATAGGTGTATTTATTTTCAGAATTTTTTGAAACTGAAAGGTTTGAAGTTTTTAAATAAAGACCTCCACAAAGCTTGGTCTCCGTTTGGCATTTTCGATATTCACAAAAGCTCCATTATACTTACATGCACCCCCTACTAACTCAACTAGACCCTCTCAATGCATGAATAGTTATTCTGGAAGCAGGAAGCAAACAAATCTCATGCAAATGTTGTTTAGTATAATGTATATTAGGAAGTATAGGATAAATTATGATTTGTTCTTGCCTTGTCTTGTACTCCAAGTTGGTCATTGTACTCCTATATATATGCCCACGAGGCTCAAGCAATACAACAACTATTCCACCAACCCCTTTCTCCCTTCTAACATGGTATCAGCCTAATCGATCGTAAACCCTAGCCGCCGCCGCTTCCGCACCTGCGTGTCGCCCCCAGGGCGGTCGGCCTCCATGACCGCCGCCGGGGGCGCGCCGCCCGTACCTACGGTTCGTCCGCCGGTCGTGTTGATCGACTGCCGTTGAGAGTCTTTTCCCGAGCCCTTGCTCTGGGTTTTTCTCTCTCCCGCCGGTCATCTCGATCAGCATTTTCTTTTTGGTTTTTCGATCTATGATTGATTGGTTTGCGTCGCCTGCCACCGCTGTCGACCCCCGTGCGCCTCTACTCCGACACCGTCATGACTGGACGACTCCTTCACTGACCAGGCGGCCTCGCGCAACAGGTGGCTCCTCACAGCTATCGTCTGTGCGCCGGCCGGCCCGTCGATCTACACCGACCGTCTCCGCCTTCTCCGACCGCGACACCTGCATCGCCTCCACTCGACGGCCTCGCGCCATGCAGCGGCCAATCATAGCCTCCGCTCGCGCGCCGGCCCGCCAATCGATCCACTATTGGGGAACGTAGTAATTTCAAAAAAAATTCCTACGCACACGCAAGATCCATCTAGGCGATGCATAGCAACGAGAGGAGAGAGTGTTGTCCACGTACCCTTGTAGACCGTAAGCGGAAGCGTTATGACAACGCGATTGATGTAGTCGTACATCTTCACGATCTGACCGATCCTAGTACCGAAGATACGGCACCTCCGCGATCTGCACACGTTCAGCTCGGTGACGTCCCATGAACTCTAGATCCAGCTGAGGTCGACGGAGAGTTGCGTCAACACGACGGCGTGGTGACGGTGATGATGAAGCTACCGGCGCAGGGCTTCGCCTAAGCACTTCAACGATATGACCGAGGTGGAAATCTGTGGAGGGGGGCACCGCACACGGCTAAGATAAACTTTGATGTGTTCTAGGGTGCCCCCCTCCCCACGTATATAAAGGAGGGAGGGGGAGGCCGGCCGGCCCTCTAGGCGCGCCAAGGGGGGAGGAGTCCTCCTAGTAGGAGTAGGACTCCCCCTTTCCTAGTCCCACTAGGAAAAGAAGGAAGAGGGAGAAGGAGAAAGGAAAAGGGGCCCGCCCCCCCAACCAATTCAGATTGGGCTGGGGGGGGGCACCCTCCACCTGGCTGCCTTCTCTTCTCTCCCACTATGGCCCAATAAGGCCCATTGACTCCCCGGGGGGTTCCGGTAACCGCCCGGTACTCCGGTAATTGCCCGAACTCATTCGGAACCATTCCGATGTCCAAACATAGCCTTCCAATATATCGATCTTTATGTCTCGGCCATTTAGAGACTCCACGTCATGTCCATGATCATATCCGGGACTCCGAACTACCTTCGGCACATCAAAACACATAAACTCATAATACCGATCGTCACCGAACGTTAAGCGTGCGGACCCTGCGGGTTTGAGAACTATGTAGACATGACCGAGACTCGTCTCCGGTCAATAACCAATAGCTGAACCTGGATGCTAATATTGGTTCCTACACATTCTACGAAGATCTTTATCGGTCAAGCCGCATAACAATATACGTTGTTCCCTTGGTCATCGGTATGTTACTTGCCCGAGATTCGATCGTCGGTATCTCAATACCTAGTTCAATCTCGTCACCAGCAAGTCTCTTTACTCGTTCCGTAATGCAACATCACGTAACTAACTCATTAGCCACATTGCTTACAAGTCTTATAGTGATGTGCATTACCGAGAGGGCCCGGAGACACCTCTCCGATATACGGAGTGTCAAATCGTAATCTCGATCTATGCCAACTCAACAAACACCATCGGAGACACCTGTAGAGCATCTTTATAGTCACCCAATTATGTTGTGACATTTGTAGCACACTAAGCGTTCCTCCGGTATTCGGGAGTTGCATAATCTCATAGTCATAGGAACATGTATAAGTTATGGAGAAAGCAATAGCAGTAAACTAAATGATCAAAGTGCTAAGCTAACGGATGGGTCAAGTCAATCACATAATTCTCTAATGATGTGATCCCGTTCATCAAATGACAACTCTTTGTCCATGGCTAGGAAACTTAACCATCTTTGGTTAACGAGCTAGTCAAAAAGAGGCATACTAGTGACACTCTGTTTGTCTATGTATTCACACATGTATTAAGTTTCCGGTTAATGCAATTCTAGCATGAATAATAAACATTTATCATGATATAAGGAAATATAAATAACAACTTTATTATTGCCTCCAGGGCATATTTCCTTCAGTCTCCCACTTGCACTAGCGTCAATAATCTAGATTACATTGTAATGATTCTAACACCCATGGAGTCTTGGTGCTGATCATGTTTTGCTCGTGAGAGAGGCTTAGTCAATGGGTCTGCAACATTCAGATCCATATGTATCTTGCAAATCTCTATGTCTCTCACCTTGACTTGATCACGGATGGAATTGAAGCGTCTCTTGATGTGCTTGGTTCTCTTGTGAAATCTGGATTCCTTTGCCAAGGCAATTGCACCAGTATTGTCACAAAAGATTTTCATTGGACCCGATGCACTAGGTATGACACCTAGATCGGATATGAACTTCTTCATCCAAACTCCTTCATTTGCTACTTCCAAAGCAGCTATGTACTCCGCTTCACACGTAGATCCCGCCACGATGGTCTGCTTGGAACTGCACCAACTGACAGCTCCACCATTCAATAAAAATACGTATCCGGTTTGTGACTTAGAGTCATCCAGATCTGTGTCAAAGCTTGCATTGACGTAACCGTTTACGACGAGCTCTTTGTCACCTCCATAAACGAGAAACATATCCTTAGTACTTTTCAGGTATTTCAGGATGTTCTTGACCACTGTCCAGTGATCCACTCCTGGATTACTTTGGTACCTCTCTGCTAAACTAATAGCAAGGCACACATCAGGTCTGGTATACAGCATTGCATACATGATAGAACCTATGGCTAAAGCATAGGGAATGACTTTCATTTTCTCTCTATCTTCTGCAGTAGTCGGGCGTTGAGTCTGACTCAACTTCACACCTTATGACACAAGCAAGAACCGTTTCTTTGCTTGATCCATTTTGAACTTCTTCAAAACTTTATCAAGGTATGTGCTTTGTAAAAGTCCAATTAAGCATCTTGATCTATCTCTATAGATCTTGATGCCCAATATATAAGCAGCTTCACCGAGGTCTTTCATTGAAAAATTCTTATTCAAGTATCCTTTTATGCTATTCAAAAATTCAGTATCATTTCTGATCAGCAATATGTCATCCATATATAATATCAGAAATGCTATAGAGCTCACACTCACTTTCTTGTAAATACAGGCTTCTCCAAAAGTCTGTATAAAACCATATGCTTTGATCACACTATCAAAACGTGTATTCCAACTCCGAGAGGCTTGCACCAGTCCATAAATGGATCGCTGGAGCTTGCACACTTTGTTAGCACTTTTTGGATTGACAAAACCTTCTGGTTGCATCATATACAACTCTTCTTTAAGATATCCATTAAGGAATGCAGTTTTGACATCCATTTGCCATATTTCATAATCATAAAATGCGGCAATTGCTAACATGATTCGGACGGATTTAAGCATCGCTACGGGTGAGAAGGTCTCATCGTAGTCAACTCCTTGAACTTGTCGAAAACCTTTTGCAACAAGTCGAGCTTTGTATATAGTAACATTACCATCAGCGTCAGTCTTCTTCTTGAAGATCCATTTATTCTCTATGGCTTGCCGATCATCGGGCAAGTCAACCAAAGCCATTTTGCGGAATCTGGGCTCATCATCGCTTCCTCATAGTTCGTAGGTTCATCATGGTCAAGTAACATGACCTCCAAAACAGGATTACCGTACCACTTTGGTGCGGATCTTATTCTGGTTGACCTACGAGGTTCGGTTGTAACTTGATCAGAAGTTTCATGATCATCATCATTAGCTTCCTCACTTACTGGTGTAGGAATCACTGGAACTGATTTCTGTGATGAACTACTTTACAATAAGGGAGTAGGTACAATTACCTCGTCAAGTTCAACTTTCTTCCCACTCACTTCTTTCAAGAGAAACTCCTCTAGAAAGGATCCATCTTTAGCAACGAATATCTTGCCTTCGGATCTGTGATAGAAGGTGTACCCAACAGTCTCTTTTGGGTATCCTATGAAGACACATTTCTCCGATTTGGGTTCGAGCTTATCAGGTTGAAGTTTTTTCACATAAGCATCACAGCCCCAAACTTTAAGAAACGACAACTTGAGTTTCTTGTCAAACCACAGTTCATAACACTACAAAAAAATACACTTCCGTGATGATACGTGTTTGCCACAGTAGGTCGCGTTTTCTGTCATGCATGTACATCCATGACAAATTTATGACAGAATCAAGATAGTCATACCTGTGCTGTCGTAGAAGTGTTCCATGACATTGCCAAAATTATCATCACGGAAGTGTCCACTTCCATGACGATAAATCGCGCGTCACAGAAGTGCTTTCGTCAAGGGTGACTGACACATGGCATCCACCGTAACAATACGCCGTTAAGCTATCGGGTCAGATTTTGGATCCGATAACCCATTAACAGCTACGACCAATGCCGATTTTCCATGTGTAAAATTCTCATTGGCTGACTGGTCCACACGTCAGCTCCGCGTTGGCACAGGTGTCACTCATCCAACGGTCGAGATGGGCCTATGATATGTTGACACGTGGACCGGCCCAAAAGTGGCCCACAAAGTTTAAATGGGCCGGCCCAACCGAAGGCCCATAAGATTTAGCAGACCATAATGGGCCGACCCAGCTAAAGGCCCAAAAAATTTAGCGGACCATAATGGGCCAGCCCAGCTAAAGGCCCACACGATTTTGTAGACCATAATGGGCCGGCCCAATTAAAGGCCCACAAGATTTTGCGGACCACAATGGGCCGGCCCAGCTAAAGGCCCACAAGATTCTGCAGACCATAATGGGCCGGCCCAGCTAAAGGCCCAACATTCTCTGTCAAATCGGCCCGTCAATGGCCTGTCCTAAACTTGTCATCAACGCGGCCCATGGTGACTTCTGGCCCGTTAACAGTCTGCTAAGTAATTGGGCCGAATTACGGCCCGGTGTATTTCTGGCTTGTTAAAGGTCCAGCTTCATTTGGGCCCATTTACAGGCCATCAAAACTTTCGGCCCATAAACGACCATGAAAGATTTGGGTCATATTCGGCCATGTCTGACATTCGGCCTGTTAGAGGCCCACTATAGCTTTGGGCCACTTTCGGCCTGTTGTCATTTTCGGCCTGTTAACGCCGGACGTAAATCATGGGCCATATGTGGCCCAACGTCATATCGGGCCCATTAACGACCCATAGAAAAATGACGATAATCTAGCCCGACCGTAGTTCCGGCCTGTTAAAGACCCGTGTATTAGGTCGGCGCATTTATGGCCCGTCCGAATTTCGGCCTGTCAAAGATCGGCATCGTAAATGGGCCACCATTTCGGCCTGCTAAGTCCAGTGGGTTATTTGGCACAATCAGGGCCCAATCTCACTTTCGGTCTATTAAAGGCCCATGTTTTCTATGGGATTGAGATATTTACACCTGTAAACGGCCTATTTTTACTGAGGGCCCAAATTATGTTTAGGCCTGTTAAAGGCCCACTATGGGCACAGGCCTACCAGAAAAATATGAAAGCTTATGCTGATTTAGGCCCAAATATTTTTAGTGGGCTACATGCCAATTTCGGCCCGTAATCATTTTTAGCCCAATTGGGATGGGCCCGACGAATGTTGGCATGTTGGGCTACTACGAAGCTTTTGGCTGAATACATTACTAAGATAAACCTACACTATACAAAAATAGCATCGTAATTACTGCAGCCTGACGCAGCATCATAAATGTTGTATCACAACAAAATAAATTCCAACCATACAACAAAAGGCCTATTGGCATAAAGTTTACAGTCCTTCCAGATAAAAGCACCATCAGATGTCTAGAAGCACAGATTATTTAACCTGAGTGCTAATGTTTCAGGCTATAGAATCTGATGGAGCAGCACGATCTCCACCCTTTTTCCGCCATTGCTCTTGAACAATGAAGCGAATGTCTGATAGTCTGGTTTCAAAACCATTCATATCTTGACGACATTTCTCAACCACTATTCTTGTTTCCGAAACAACGTCCATTAGGGATTGGACTTGTGTCTGGAGCACAGATATATCACTCTGTCTAGCAGGAAGATTTTGTTCAGTACGCGATTTGGACGAGGTTACCTTGACAACCAACCCAGAATTACGCAGGAAGGTGCTTTTTGCACTGTTAGTGGAGAGATACTGACGCACTGCAGCAAGAGGTGACATTGTGTCTATAGTAGCCTCGTTACCTTCAGGTGGTTGTGGTTGTTCAATCATTTGTTCCATAGCTTCCTGAAAGTTTGAAATTGTAGATTAGTGTACCAGATAAGTTACTAATGAGACAAAAACAAACAAAGTAGGTTACACGTTTATACATAACTTATTTTGGTGAACTATTGTAATACATTAGCATGTATTGTAGTGCCAACTACATAATAAAATCACTTTCGGAACATATGTCCATGTAGCATGCCTACTGTATTGTCTATTTCCTCACATTTTTTGACATCTAAGGATAAAGAGACATGGTTTAAAGTAGGATGAACATAGTATGACATCATTCATATCATGGGCAAACAGATATAAAACAAACAGGCTATTTTATCATTGTGTGCGCACGTGAACATAACAACTAGATTACAGATCAAGACCAAAAGAATATCCTTCATCTCTTTTAAACCATGTAAGGTGAAATGATACGTTAAGACAACTGTGAATAAAAGTGAACAGAGTAACTGACATTGGCTGCAAACCAAGTAGTTAAATGAACACATCATAGTACCAATCAGTTCAAGGCAGGAGGAGTAAGGACTTACAACAGCGGCTTGAACTGGTGTGCTCAGGCCCTTCATCTTGCCGGTGTGGCAATCCTTGAAGATTTGCACTGCATTCGGTTCAGGTTCTTTTTGGTCCGCACGGGCTTTCCTCTATATTTGGAACAAGTCAATATAGATACGATAATATGGCACAAAAAGAAGAAGGAAGTAGCAGCTATTTACAAGAGCCTCGCAGTGTGAAATATAGCTATGAGATCCTGTTGTCTGTTGGAATTTCACTTTAGAACGGTTGGTTTTGTTCTTCAAACAGTTAGCCTAGAAGAAGATACACTTGTAAGGCACATACATAAATACAAGTTCAATATGTGGCCTGATCAAATACATATAGCCTACCTGATACTTTGGATCAGACCAGTGTTTAACGAGGGTTGTCCAGTCTTCATCTGTAATATATTCCACTGGAGATGTTTGGGCGATTTCATTGTTAGCCTTGCCTTCAAAGTGAGATTTTCTAAGGTGGTACCGATACTGTCGCAGAGCAGACTGAAAAACATGAGTGCATGCTTGTTTAGTTGCATCATTTTTCAGATCCAACTTGAACCTCATTTGTTGAAAAAAGAATGTGAGTCTTATTAGGAGGAAGCTAGAAAGTATGAGACAGAGCAAGAAAATATTACTAATTGCGATGAATAACATTACTTACGGATAAATGGTCAAGGAAGGTGTTAAACGGTATTGTCTTTCTCATTCCTGTACTGGATCCACTTTGGGAGGATACGTGAATGACACCTAACGGCAACTGCTGCCTTTGATACTAACTTGGCTGACTCTGTAGCATCACGTGGCCTTTTTAAACCTACCTCAAAATGGATCTCCATTCTTCCTCCTTTAGATTTTGTTAATCTGTCAAGCATTATCCCTGATGCCTATTTCCGCTTGCACCGTGGTGCTAGTTCAACAACGAATATGGAAAGTTTTAGTGTACATCAAACTGTGAGAGTACATATAAAGGAGCATGCAACTGCAACTTGACTCGGTCAGGTACCGTCTTGGTGTTGATGCTCATGAGGTTCATCTGATCTTGCCAAGTCCTGTTGTGTCAGCAGTGCCTCGGAAGTAGTGTTAGGTGTGAAGGCAGCTTGGGAACTGGCCAGTTCCGGAGCAAACGAACGAGTAACTGGTTGAGATGCTGGTACAGTTGAAGCGGATGCTACAGCTGGTGGAGCAGGTGATACTGTGTTTGTAGATTTAGCCGGTGGACTTGGACCTTCTACTGCACTATAAGTACCAGCAGAATCTCGATGGCAGCACCTTTTCCGTTTCACCCGACGAGTAACAACACTCCCTACTATATTATTTTCCTTGCTCTTTTTTGACTTTGCCATGTCAAGCTGTACCCACAACACAAAAGAATAAAATCACTCTTCAGAACTCATTGATGCATGATACAGACAAGCAATACTTTGATCTAAGACAACCGTATGAGGATGGAATATGTAAGAAAAACAGGACGGCATGACATATTCACAGCTACGATGTGCAAACTAAGCAGAAGGATTTTCAAGAAAGTAGAAGTAATGCAAGCTAGACACCATATGAAAGATGTAACCAATATTACTCTACCAAGTTAAAAGTGTCTTGTCATAAGTGGCAATTCGAAAAATTAGAAGCAGTACAACGTAGAAATCAATGCAAGATGCAACCACTATCAAACTGCCATGTTAAAAGCGTCCAATCATGAGTGACTGATGCGGGATACACAACAGCAGTACTTTGATGTAAGAACATGGTATGATAGGTAGATGCAGTGTATTCTAGACATAGAAAGCCATGTCATATGCACATGTATAACGTATAAACTCAGCAGGTGCAATTTAATCAAAATAGAAGAAATACAGGCTAGACAACATATGCAACATGAAACCAATTATCACACTGTCAACTTAGAGCAAGCACCTGCGATGGTGGAGTACGGGAGATGAACTCATCATGTAGACTTAGGACTTCAACTTCATTAGCAGTAGCAGTGGCAAATCTAGAGAGTCTCTGTTTGCGTCGGTGCGGAGGACTACCAACATCCCCTAACTTACTCTTTTCCTTCCTATTTTCTGATATTGCCTTATGAAGTCAAAACCACAAGAAGATGAATAAAATTAGCTCTGCATAACTGGTTGATGCATGATACAGATGAACACTACTTTGATGTAAGGCAAGCGCAGGATAGGAGGACGGAATATATACAAAAAAGGCAGCATTTCATATTCACACGTACGATAGGAGGATGGAATATGTATGAAAAAAAGTAAGCGGAAGGCATTTCAACAAAATTAGAAGAAATGAAAGCTAGGCACCATATGAACATGCAACCAATATCACTCTATCAGATAAAAAGTGTCTCGTCGTAAGTGCCATTTCAAGAAATTAGAAGCAGTACAAGCTAGAAGACAATGCAAGATGCAACCTACATCACAGTCCCAAGTTAAATGTGTCTTATGGGTAAGTGATCGTTGCAGGTATAAGTAAGCAGATGCAATTCAAGTTAGAAGCAATACAAGATAGACATCATACACAACATGAAACAACATATAATAGTGTCAAGTTAGAGCAAGCACCTGTGATGGTGGAGTAGGGGAGATGTGCTCATCATCTACACCGCTACATTGACTGTCCAGCCTTGTGTTGTCTTGCGAATCTTGTTGGGAGGATGGCGGAGTAGAATCTGTAGAGACCCCCTATTTGAGTTGCTCTGAAGGACCACCATCATCCACTGCCGGACTAATTTCCTTTAGTTGTAATGATTTTGCATTGTGAAGTCAAACCGATAAGAAAAAGGAATAAAATTCGCTCTTCAGAACTCATTCATGCATGATACTGACGAACACTACTCGGATGAAAGGCAAACATATCATGCGAGGATGGATTATGTATGAAAAACAGGATGGTGTGACATATTCACACCTATGATGTGGTAACTAAGCAGAAGGCATTTTAACAAATTAGAAGCACTACAAGCTAGACACCATATGAAAGATGCAATCGATACCACTCTGCCAAGTTCAAACTGTATGGCGTTTCAACAAATTAGAAGCAGTACATGCTAGAAATCATATGCAAGACACAACCAATATCAAAGTGGTGACTTAAAGGTGCCTTATCATAAGTGACTGATGCAGGATATGCAAGAATAGTAGTCTGATGTAGAAACAGGAACACATGTCATATTCACAGGCATTATGTGTAAAGTAAGCAGATGCAATTCAACAAAGTTAGAAGCAATACAAGCTAGACATCATACGCAACATGCAACCACATATAATAGTGCCAAGTTAGAGCAAGCACCTGTGATGGTGGAGTAGGGGAGATGTGCTCATCATCTACACAGCTACGTTGACTGTCTAGCCTTGCGTTGTCTTGCGAATCTTGTTGGGAGGATGGCGGAGTAGAATCTATAGAGAACCTCCGTTTCAGTTGCTCGGAATGACCACCATCATCCAATGCCTTGCCAATTTCCTTCAGCTTTATTGATTTTGCATTGTGAGGTCATACCAACAAGAAAAAGGAATATCATTCGCTCTTCAGAACTCATTCATGCATGATACTGACGAACACTACTCTGATGAAAGGCAAAGTCATGATACGAGGATGGAATATGTACAAAAAAATGGACGTCTTGACATATTCACACCTATGATGTGGTAACTAAGCAGAAGGCACTTCAACAAATTAGAAACACTGCAAGACACCATATGGAAGGTGCAATCAATATCACTCTGCGAAGTTAAAACTGTCTCGTCATAGGTGGCGTTCATCAAACTAGAAGAAATACATGCTAGAAATCATATTCAAGACGCAAACAAATATCACACTGCCAACTTAAAGGTGTCCCATCATAAGTGACTGATGCAGGATACACAAGAAGAGTAGTTTCATGTAAGAACATGGTGTGATAGACAGATATAGTATGTACCAAAAACAGGAAAGCGTGTCATATTCACATGTATCATGTGTAAGCTAAGCAGATGCATTTTACACTAATTAGGAGCAATACGAGCTAGACACCATATGCAACATGCAACCAGATATCACACTGCCAAGTTAGAGCAAGCACCTTGGATGGTAGAGTAGGGGAGCAGAGACTTGGACCTTGTAATGCACTATCAGTACAAGGAGAATCGGTACAGATGCTCCGTTTACGTTACTGCAGAGGACCACCATCATCGCCTTCCTTACTCTTTTCCTTCCTCTTTCTTGATTTTGCCTTGTCAAGTCAAACCCACAAGAAAAAGGAATAAAATTTGCTCTTCAGAACTCATTGATGCATGATACTGACGAACACTACTTTCATGTAAGGCAGCCGCATGATAGGAGGATGGAATATGTATGAAAAATAGGATGGCGTGACATATTGACATGTATGATGTATAAAGTGTAAACTAAGCACAAGGTGCTTGAACTTGTTAGAATCGATGCAAGCTAGAAACCATATGAAAGATGAAACCAATATCACTCTGCCAAATTAAAAGGGTGCCCTAACAAATGTATTTGACCAAATTAGAAGCAATACATGGCAACAGGCTAGAAATAATATGCAATATGCAACGAATAAAGGTGACTCATCGTAAGTGATTGATGTAGGATACAGAAGAGAGGTAGTTTCATGTAAGAACAAGGTTAACACATAGATGTAGTGTGTACCAAAAAAGGAAGGCATGTCATATTCACAGGTATAGTGTGTAAACTAAGCAGATGCAATTTACCCTAATTAGAAGCATTACAAGCTAGACACCGTATGCAACATGTAACCACATATCACACTACGAAGTTAGAGCAAGCACCTGTGATGGTGGTGTAGGGGAAGTGCGGTCTTCAGGTATAGAGCTATGTTCAATATCTTCATTTAGGCTTGCTGTTTCTTGAGAATCATGTGGAGAGGATGAAATTGCATTCTTTATAAGAGTATTGCGTCTCATATTAACCCATGCGTGTGACTGTCTCATCATAAGCGATAGACGCGGGATACACAAGAACAATAGATGTAAGAACATGGTGTGATAGGCAGATGTAGTATGTACCAAAAATAGAAAGGCGTGTCATATTCACATGTATAATGTGTAAGCTAAGGAGATGCAATTTAACAAATTAGGAGCATTGATGAGGGATACACAAGAAAAGTAGTTTGATGTAAGAACATGGTTAATAGAAAGGCGTAGTATGTACCAAAAACAGGAAGGCATGTCATATTCACAGGTATAATGTGTTACCCTAATAAGAAGCATTGCAAGGTAGACACCATATGCAACATGCAACCACATATCACACTGCCAAGTAAGAGCAAGCACCTGCGATGGTGGTGTGGGGAAATTGCGGTGATCAACTAGAGAGCTACGTTGACTATTGATAACCCACAAGTATATGGGATCGCAACAGCTTTCGAGGGTAGAGTATTCAACCCAAATTTATTGATTCGACACAAGGGGAGCCAAAGAATATTCTCAAGTATTAGAAGCTGAGTTGTCAATTCAACCACACCTAAAAACTTAGTATCTGCAGCAAAGTGTTTAGTAGCAAAGTAATATGATAGTGGTGGTAGCGGCAACAAAAGTAAAGACAGCAAAAGTAATGGTTTTGGTATTTTGTAGTGATTGTAACAGTAGCAGCGGGAAAGTAAATAAGCGTAAACTAGTATATGGAAAACTAGTAGGCACCGGATCAGTGATGGATAATTATGCCGGATGCGGTTCATCATGTAACAGTCATAACATAGGGTGACACAGAACTAGCTCCAATTCATCAATGTAATGTAGGCATGTATTCCGTATATAGTCATACGTGCTTATGGAAAAGAACTTGCATGACATCTTTTGTCCTACCCTCCCATGGCAGTGGGGTCCTATTGGAAATTAAGGGATATTAAGGCCTCCTATTAATAGAGGACCGGAACAAAGCATTAGCACATAGTGAATACATGAACTCCTCAAACTATGGTCATCACCGGGAGTGGTCCCGATTATTGTCACTTCGGGGTTGCTAGATCATAACACATAATAGGTGGCTATAGACTTGCAAGATAGGATCAAGAACTCACATATATTCATGAAAACATAATAGGTTCAGATCTGAAATCATGGCACTCGAGCCCTAGTGATAAGCATTAAGCATAGCAAAGTCATAGCAACATCAATCTCAGAACATAGTGGATACTAGCGATCAAACCATAACAAAACTAACTCGATTACATGATAAATCTCATCCAACCCATCACCGTCCAGCAAGCCTATGATGGAATTACTCACGCACGGCGGTGAGCATCATGAAATGGGTGATGGAGGATGGTCGATGATGACGACGGCAACGAATCCCCCTCTCCAGAGCCCCGAACGGACTCCAGATCAGCCCTCCCGAGAGGTTTTAGGGCTTGGCGGCGGCTCCGTATCGTAAAACACGATGATTTCTTCTCTCTGATCTTTTTCTCTCCGAAAGCAAATATATAGAGTTGGAGTTGGCGTCGGAGGGCATCTAGGAGGCCCATGAGGTAGGGGGGCGCTCCTTGGGGGGGGGGCACCCTCGTGAACAGTGTGTGGGCCCCTGGTCTTCATCTTTGGCGAGGATTTTTTATTAGTTTTTCTAAGATGTTCCGTGGAGTTTCAGGTCATTCCGAGAATATTTGTTTTCTGCACATAAAACAACATCATGGCAATTCTGCTGAAAACAGCGTCAGTCCGGGTTAGTTCCATTCAAATCATACAAGTCAGAGTCCAAAACATGGGAAAAAGTGTTTGGAAAAGTAGATACGACGGAGACGTATCAACTCCCCCAAGCTTAAACCCTTGCTTGTGCTCAAGCAATTTAGTTGACAAACTGAAAGAAAGAAAGAAAAAACTTTTACAAACTCTGTTTTCTCTTGTTGTTGTAACTATGTCAAGCCAGCATTCAAGTTTTCAGCATAGATCATAACTAACCACATTTGCAATAATTCTCAGGTCTCATAATTACTCATATCAATAGCATAATCAACTAGTGAGTCATAATAATAAACCTTGGATGACAACACTTTCTCAAAACAATCATAATATGATATAACAAGATGGTATCTCGCTAGCCCTTTCTGAGACCGCAAAACATAAATGCAGAGTACCTTTAAAGATCAAGGACTGACTAGACATTGTAATTCATGGTAAAAGAGATCCAATCATAGTCATACCCAATATAAATTAATAGTGATGAATGCAAATGACATCTGTGCTCTCCAGCTAGTGCTTTTTAATAAGAGGGTGATGACTCAACATAAAAGTAAATGGATAGGCCCTTCGCATAAGGAAGCAGGGATTTGTAGAGGTGCCAGAGCTTGGTTTTACAATAGAGATAAATTGTATTTTGAGCGGTATACTTTCATTGTCAATGTAACAACTAAGAGATGGCGATATCTTCCATGCTAAACACATTATAGGCGGTTCCCAAACAGAATGCTAAAGTTTATACTCCCCCTCCACCAACAAGCATCAATCCATGGCTTGCTCGAAACAACGAGTGCCTCCAACATACATCAGGTCCCAGGGGGAGTTTTGTTTGCAATTAATTTTGATTTAGTTTGCATAAAGCATGGGACTGGGCATCCCGGTGACCAGCCATTTTCTTGTGAGTGAGGAGCGGAGTCCACTCCTCTTGAGAATAACCCGCCTAACACGGAAGATAAGGACAGCCTTGGTTGATACATGAGCTATTCGAGCATACAAAACAGAATGTTTATTTGAAGGTTTAGAATTTGGCACATACAAATTTACTTGGAATGGCAGGTAGATACCGCATATAGGAAGGTATAGTGGACTCATCTGGAATAAATTTGGGGTTTAAGGGATTGGATGCACAAGCAGTATTCCCGCTTAGTACAGGTGAAGGCTAGCAAAAGACTAGGAAGTGACCAACTAGAGAGCGACAACAGCCATGTACATGCATTAAAATTAATAAACATTGGACGCAAGCATGGGTAGGATATAATCCACCATGAACATAAATATCGTGAAGGCTATGTTGATTTGTTTCAACTACATGCGTGAACATGTGCCAAGTCAAGTCACTTAAATCATTCAAAGGAGGATACCACCCCATCATACCACATCATAACCATCTCAATAGCATGTTGGCACACGAGGTAAATCATTATAACTCATAGCTAATCAAGCATGGCACAAGCAACTATGATATCTAATTGTCATTGCAAACATGTTTATTCATAATAAGCTGAATCAAGAATGAGGGACTCATCATATTTACAAAAACAAAAGAGGTCGAGTTCATACCAGCTTTTCTCATCTCAGTCAGTCCATCATATATCATCATAATTGCCTTTCACTTGCACGACCGAACGGTGTGAATAATAATAAGAGTGTACGTGCATTGGACTAAGCTGGAATCTGCGAGCATTCAATAAACAGAAGAAGACAAGGCAATATGCACTCTGAGTTAAATCAACAATAATGCATATAAGAGCCACTTCAACAATTTAATTATGGTCTTCTCCTACTGACCCCCAAAGAAAAGAAAAGAAATAAAACTATTTACACGGGAAAGCTCCCAACAAGCAAAAGAAGAACGGGAAATATTTTTGGGTTTTCTTTTTAATTATTACTACTACAGCAGAAAAATAAACTACTACTAATTTTTTTGTTTTTCTTAAGGTTTAACAGACACACAAGAAGAAAGAAGGAAAAAGAAAATAAACTAGCATGGATATTATAGTGAAAGAGTATGAGCACCGACATCTAGTAATGAGTGTGTGTGAACATAAATGTAATGTCGATGAGAAATACATACTCCCCCAAGCTTAGGCTTTTGGCCTAAGTTGGTCTATTGCCACGGCTGGCCTGGTTGATATCCATAATAATAGTTGTTGGGGTCGTACTGTGATGAGGAAGAAGAAGGCTCCGATTGCCACTGGCTGGCAATCATCTCCGGATCCCACTGATAGTTAGACTGCCGTGAAGGATCAAATTGTGGTTCCGGTTCTGGCTCCTCGGCTGGTGCAGGGTTCCGGTAGGCGTGAATAGCCGTCAACGGAACAAGGTACGTGCCTACAGTCAAATCAAACAAAGAAGGAGCAGGCAGGATAATAGTCTCATGATGATGTTTGTTAAAGAACAATTGATATTTAAGCTCTCCTGCCCTATTCTTAACAATAAAATCATGTGCCACCATACTTTTATGATCTAGATAAACACAGGGCAGCACCTTTTCTTCCTTCTCAGCATGCCTAATAGGTATGTTAAAATGTACGGCTAGGCATGTAGCATAGATGCCTCCAAAGATGGGGCATTTGGTACGGTTCATACTTAACCGTCTAGCAATAATACCGCCCATACTAAAAGTGTTATCACTTTATAAACCGTGAAGCAGAATAATTATATCAGGGATACTAAGGTTTTCCACAGTTTCTGCGTCCAATTAAACAACGACTAGCAAATAATGCAAATTAACGTAAAACAGGAAAATGTATGCTAGTGATTCGTGCATCGGAAACCTTCCTAGTTTCTCCTAGAGTGATAGTATCAATAAACCCAACCACATCATCATGATGTGTTTCTTCTGTCTTGCCCTCAAAAGGGACTAAACAAATCCGACAGAAATCATAAAGTGACATCTCCTTATGCTCATCATATAAATGAAACTCCACCGTAGGTGGTGAGTTCCTAGAATGAAAATGAAAGTTTTGCACAAAAGTATTTGTGAGTAAGAGATACTGATCGCATTGGTCGTGGAGGAAAGCGGCGAGGCCTGCATTGTGAGCCAATTCATGAAAATCTTTATAGATATCGGCTGCTCTCAAGAAATCATCAGAAGGCCATTCACACGCTCGAATCTCCGTGGTGCATGACAAATTATACTTAGGCTTCAGTGCCTTTTCCTTCGAGCTTTGGCTCAATGAGCCCCTCAAAAATCTCCTCATTATTTTTCTGAAATAATCTGAAATTCTTAGTAACTTCAAACAAAAGTGAACCAACTTCAATAAAACTGATAGCAACTACTCCTACAAGTGCCTAGAGCCTATATCAAGCATTAGAACTACTTGGAACCATATAAATTTGACATGCAAGCTCAAGAACATGGTCACCTATGCAACACAAATTTGCAAAGAATAAAGCACTAGAACAAAAACTAATTGGACCAATGGAGGAATCACATACCAAGGAACAATCTCCCCAAGTAGTTTTGCGAGAGGTGCTTTAAGCAAGGAGATCGAAAATCACAACAAAAGTGGCTGGAACTCGTGCTTGAGTTGGTTTTTCGGGTTTGTGTGAGACAGAGGAAGAAGATGGGTGCTGGGATAAGTGGAGGAGGGACACCATGTGCCCACGAGGCAGGGGAGCGCGCCCGAGAGGGGGGGGGCACCCACCACCCTCGTGGCCAGCTGGCAGCTCCTGCCGCGGTAATTTTTGCACAGTAAATCCTCAAATATTCCCGAAAAAATCATATTAAATTGGCATGTAATTCTGAGGACTTTTATTTTCGGGATATTTTTATATTGCACGGGTAAGTCAGGAAACAGACAGAAAAAATACTATTTTTACTTTATTTCTACTAATTAACAGAAAATATAGAGAGGGTACAGAAGGTTGTGCTTCTAGTTTCATCCATCTCATGCTCATAAAAAAGAATCCACTAACAAGGTTGATCAATTCTTGTTAACAAACTCATTCCGATAATCATGAAACCGGAGAAATTTTGAATAACACTAGGTTACCTCAACGGGGATATGCACATCCCCTATAATAAGTATATCATATTTCTTTTTGATAGTAGGAAGAGGAAATTCAAAACCTCAAATTATAACCGATGGAATTTTTCCAATGGACTTGATACTATGAACTTGAGGTTGTTTCCTCGGAAAGTGTACTGTATGCTCATTACCATTAACATGAAAAGTGACATTGCCTTTGTTGCAATCAATAACAGCCCCTGCAGTATTAAGAAAAGGTCTTCCAAGAATAATTGACATACTATCATCCTCGGGAATATCAAGAATAACAAAGTCCGTTAAAATAGTAACGTTTACAACCACAACAGGCACATCCTCACAAATACCGACAGGTATAGCAGTTGATTTATCATCCATTTGCAAAGATATTTCAGTAGGTGTCAGCTTATTCAAGTCAAGTCTACGATATAAAGAGAGGGGCATAACACTAACACCGGCTCCAAGATCACATAAAGCAGTTTTAATATAATTTCTTTTAATGGAGCAAGCTATAGTAGGTACTCCGGGATCTCCAAGTTTCTTTGGTATTCCACCCTTAAAAGTATAATTAGCAAGCATGGTGGAAATCTGAGCTTCCGGTATCTTTCTTTTATTAGTAATGATATCCTTCATATATTTAGCATAAGGATTTGTTTTAAGCACATCAGTTAATCGCATACGCAAAAAGATAGGCCTAATCATTTCAGCAAAGCGCTCAAAATCCTCATCATCCTTTTTCTTGGATGGTTTCGGAGGAAAAGGCATGGGTTTCTGAACCCAAGGTTCCCTTTCTTTACCATGTTTCCTAGCAACAAAGTCTCTTTTATCATAACGTTGATTCTTTGATTGTGAGTTATCAAGATCAACAGTAGGTTCAATTTCTACATCATTATCATTACTAGGTTGAGCATCATCATGAACATCATCATTAATATTTTCATTAGGTTCATGTTCATCACCAGATTGTGTTTCAGCATCAGACATAGAAATATCATTTGGATTTTCAGGTGGTTCAGCAATAGGTTCACTAGAAGTTTGCACAGTTCTATCATTTTTCTTTTTCTTCTTTTTAGAAGAACTAGGAACATCAATATTATTTCTTTGAGAATCTTGCTCGACTCTCTTAGGGTGGCCTTCAGGATACAAAGGTTCCTGAGTCATTCTACCAGTTCTAGTAGCCACTCTAACAGCATAATCATTTTTCTTACTATTCATTTCATCAAGCACTTCTTTTTGAGCCTTAAGTACGCGTTCTACTTGAGTGGTAACCATAGAAGCATGTTTGCTAACAAGTTTAAGTTCACCTTTAATATTAGCCATATAATCACCCAAGCATCTAATCTTATAAGCATTTTCTTTTAATTGTCTACCAAATAAGCATTGAAGTCGTCTTGCTTAAACATAAAGTTATCAAACTCATCCAAGCACTGACTAGCAATTTTAGTAGGAGGAACTTCAGCTTTATCATATCTATAGAGAGAATTTACCTTTACTACCTGTGTCGGGATATGGGATCAGGAGGTTCTTCAATAAATAAAGAATTGAGATCATATGTTTCTTCAACAGGCGGTATATTAAGACCATGTATTTCTTCAATAGGAGGTAAATTCTTAACCTCTTCAGCTTTAATACCTTTTTCTTTCATAGATTTCTTTGCGTCTTGCATATCTTCGAGACTGAGAAATAGAACACCTCTCTTCTTCGGAGTTGGTTTAGTAATAGGCTCAGTAATTGGAGCAGGAGGTGGCTCAGGAGGTGGCTCAAGAGATGCCCAATTATTTTCATTTGTCAACATATTATTCAATAGAATTTCAGCTTCATCCGGTGTTCTTTCCCTGAAAATAGAACCAGCACAACTATCCAGGTAATCTCTGGAAGCATCGGTTAGTCCATTATAAAAGATATCAAGTATTTCGGGTTTCTTAAGAGGATGATCAGGCAAAGCATTAAGCAACTTGAGAAGCCTCCCCCAAGCTTGTGGGAGACTCTCTTGTTTAATTTGCACGAAGTTGTATATTTCCCTCAAAGCAGCTTGTTTCTTATGAGCAGGGAAATATTTAGCAGGGAAATATTTAGCAGAGAAGTAATAAATCATATCCTGGGGACTACGCACACAACTAGGATCAAGAGAATTAAACCATATCTTAGCATCACCCTTTAATGAGAACGGAAATATTTTCAGTATATAAAAGTAACGCGATCTCTCATCATTAGTGAACAGGGCAGCTATATCATTTAACTTAGTAAGATGTGCCACAACAGTTTCAGATTCATAGCCACAAAATGGATCAGATTCAACCAAAGTAATTATATCAGGATCAACAGAGAATTCATAATCCTTATCAGGAACACATATAGGTGAAGTAGCAAAAGCAGGGTCGGGTTTCATTTTATCTCTAAGTGATTCTTTGTTCCATTTAGCTAATAACCTCTTAAGCTCATACCTATCCCTGCAAGCTAAAATAGCGGCAGAAGATTCCATATCAAAAAGATAACCCTCAGGAATAACATGCATATTTTCATCATCACTATCATCATCGTATTCAGATTCAATAATTTCTTTTTCTCTAGCCCTAGAAATTTGTTCATCAAGAAATTCACCAAGGGGCACAGTAGTATCAGGCATAGAAGCAGTTTCATCATAAGTATCATGCATAGCAGAAGTGGCATCATCAATAACATGCGACATATCAGAACGAATAGCAGAAGCAGGTGTAGGTGTCGCAAACTTACTCATAACAGAAGGTGAATCAAGTGCAGAGCTAGATGGCAGTTCCTTACCTCCCCTCGTAGTTGAGGGATAGATCTTGGTTTTTGGATCTCTCAAGTTCTTCATAGTGATAAGCAGATATAAATCCCAAGTGACTCAAAGAATAGAGCTATGCTCCCCGGCAGCGGCGCCAGAAATTAGTCTTGATAACCCACAAGTATAGGGGATCGCAACAGCTTTCAAGGGTAGAGTATTCAAACCAAATTTATTGATTTGACACAAGGGGAGCCAAAGAATATTCTCAAGTATTAGCAGCTGAGTTGTCAATTCAACCACACCTGGAAACTTAGTATCTGCAGCAAAGTGTTTAGTAGCAAAGTAATATGATAGTGGTGGTAGCGGCAACAAAAGTAAAGACATCAAAAGTAATGTTTTTGGTATTTTGTAGTGATTGTAACAGTAGCAGCGGGAAAGTAAATAAGCATAAACCAGTATATGGAAAACTCGTAGGCACCGGATCAGTGATGGATAATTATGTCGGATGCAGTTCATCATGTAACAGTCATAACACAGGGTGACACAGAACTAGCTCCAATTCATCAATGTAATGTAGGCATGTATTCCGTATATAGTCATACGTGCTTATGGAAAAGAACTTGCATGACATCTTTTGTCCTACCCTCCCGTGGTAGCGGGGTCCTATTGGAAACTAAGGGATATTAAGGCCTCCTTTTAATAGAGAACAGGAACAAAGCATTAGCACATAGTGAATACATGAACTCCTCAAACTATGGTCATCACCGGGAGTGGTCCCGATTGTTGTCACTTCGGGGTTGCGGGATCATAACACATAGTAGGTGACTATAGACTTGCAAGATAGGATCAAGAACTCACATATATTCATGAAAACATAATAGGTTCAGATCTGAAATCATGGCACCCGGGCCCTAGTGACAAGCATTAAGCATAGCAAAGTCATAGCAACATCAATCTCAGAACATAGTGGATACTAGGGATCAAACCCTAACAAAACTAACTCGATTACATGATAAATCTCGTCCAACCCATCACCGTCCAGCAAGCCTACGATGGAATTACTCACGCACGGCGGTGGGCATCATGAAATTGGTGATGGAGGATGGTTGATGATGACGACGGCAATGAATCCCCCTCTCTAGAGCCCCGAACGGACTCCAGATCAGCCTTCCCGAGAGGTTTTAGGGCTTGGCGGCGGCTCCGTATCGTAAAACACGATGATTTCTTCTCTCTGATCTTTTTCTCTCCGAAAGCAAATATATAGAGTTGGAGTTGGCGTCGGAGGGCATCCAGGAGGCCCATGAGGTAGGGGGGCGCGCCCTGGGGGGGCGGCGCCCCCCACCCTCGTGAACAGGGTGTGGGCCCCTGGTCTTCATCTTTGGTGAGGATTTTTATTAGTTTTTCTAAGATGTTCCGTGGAGTTTCAGGTCATTCCGAGAATATTTGTTTTCTGCACATAAAACAACATCATGGCAATTCTGCTGAAAACAGCATCAGTCCGGGTTAGTTCCATTCAAATCATACAAGTCAGAGTGCAAAACAAGGGCAAAAGTGTTTGGAAAAGTAGATACGATGGAGACTTATCAACTATCTTCATTTAGCCTTGCTGTTTCTTGAGAATCATGTGGGGAGGATGACACTACACTCTTTAAATGAGTAGGGTGTCTCACAGTAACCCACTCGGGTGACTGTCTCATCATAAGTGATTGACGAGGGATACAAAAGAGCATTAGTTTGATGTACGAACATGGTTAATAGACATATGTAGTATGTATCAAAAACAGGAAGGCATGTCATTATCAAAGGTATAATGTGTAAAGTAAGCAGATGCAATTTAACCAAATTGGAAGCAATACAAGCCAGACACCATATGCAACATGCAACCACATTTGACAGCGTGAAGTTAAAGCAAGCACCTGGGATGGTTTTGTGTGGCAATTGAGATCATCAACTGCAGAGCTACGTTTACTGTCTGCAACTGCTGACACTGCACCCATTAGAGCGCTGAAACGCTTAGTGCTTATCTTCGAATTACACTGGAGCGACTTCTGTCTTTTCTTTTCTGCATTCATCAACACTGCGCCAGAGTCTCAAATACCCATGCATAAAAAAACAATAGTGTGAGTATGGGTGAAGTGTGTGCACAATTAGTACATTGTAAAGGTAGCAGATAGCAGGTCGGTGAGAAGTAAATGACGGGAGACATATGATAGCTCTACAACATGCATGGCACACTAAATTACTATAGGATTCTATGAAAATAACAGTCGACTGAAAGCAAATAGGTCAGTCCATTTTTTCTGCACCGTCCTATGTACAAAGAACGGGCAGATCGCCTTCATATACCTCCAGCCAGTCAGTGTTGACAATATTCCTTGAAACGCCAGCGACCACCGGCCTAGTTCCTCCCCTGCCCGCGCCCTCCCCTCGACCTCACCGCACCGCCGTGTTTGGCACCGCCCCCCGGCCATCCATTCAAGCCCTGCCGACCTCCAGATCAGGCGCAAGCAGCTCCTGCGCCCCACACCCCTATGATAGACACCGATGCGCCACTTCCGTGGGGAATAGGCGGACTAGGTGCTCCGCGCGCCTAAGCGGGTGCTGCTTATTTTAATCGCAGTTCGACGAATCCTGAATTGAAATACAGGCGGTCTACTGACCTCTAGTAAAGGTGAAATAGTAAAAGGGAGGAAACATTGTGCACTTAGTATCACGAAGAAGATGCAGTAAGAAGCGCTCAACTAGTTTCTTTCGTGGGATGAATACGGTGTGAGCGGAGACGTAAGATTTGCATGAATATGGGAAGAGGAGTACCTCTTTCTGCTGGCAGTGTTGTGTCCTCCTTCTGTTTTTCCGACGATCTTCTTGTTGTTCGCCGGAAACCAGAAGTTGTGGAGGACGGTGGAGCCTTGGACGAACCCATGGCCAAGTTGTTGAGTGTGGTGTGGTGGCCGTCTGTCGGCGGCGGGGAAGCAGATCCGAGGCGGCGAACGACGGCGTAGCGGGAATAGCTCCGGTGCGGTGGACGGTTGTGACAGTGGAGCCGCAGTAGTAATGCGCGGGACGGCGTGGTCGGAGTGGTTGTGGTACGGCGCACGTTGGCGTCGGCGTCGTGGAGGCAGCTCTGCCTCGGCTTCAGCTGCTAAGTCCTTGAGGGCGTTGCGGTTGCGGTTGCGTTGGACAACGATGTCGGGGTACCGGCTCTTGCGTGATGGAGGAGGGCGGCGGTGGATTGGCCGCTATGGGGTGGAGGACGGAGGAGGCTGGGGTTTCGCGGCTGGTGGAGAGGGCGTTTTCACACCCATGGAGTATGAATGGGGAAACGGAGGGAGGCAGGGAACTAAGGAGGAACAATGTTTTGGTTTGAGACGCGCTTGTTTGAAATTTGAGGAAAGTTACAAACTTTGCCTCCATCTAAAATTTCGGACATATTGCGGGTTGGGGGTAGGACACTCATGTCAGGTGTCCCAAATGTGGGCGGGATAGATTTTGGCCGAGCGCATGGGTAGACGCCCACGACGTATGAATGCTTCTCAGAGGCGGTTGAGACTGGCGTCTTGGTGAAGTTACAAACCTACCCTGGTTTAGACCTTTGGACATCGGGCCGATAGGCTACACAGGCCAGAGTCAGGACAGTAATTTGCTACCACCAAAACATTAGTCTCGCGCGGTTTCGGGTGACCAGAGGCCTATTTGGCGCTTCGTTCAATATTTGGGAGCAGAAGCATTAACGTTTTCTGTTCTCTTGAATTGAACTTTCAAGATTTGTCAAACTTCACAAATCTTTACTCTTGAAAATCCTAAAGCTATGATTATTTTGGAATGGAGGGGGTACATTTGAATATACATTATACACGAGTATATATTAAAAAATATGCAACTTACCTCAGTTCATGCATGGTTCCAGATATAATCTCCTTGGTTGCAAAAAAAGTGAGATATGCGTATGAATATATATAGCATGTTCAAACTCACAACAAAGATTGATGCCCCTTTTACATCTGATTTACAAATTCCATTATCTCGGGTTCAAATAGATGAATGCACTTCCTATGAATTCGAATCTTCGAAACCCCCTTTATGTTGAATTCGACATGTATTCTATTTCGTATCTAGTAATTTGGAATGTATCCATGCAAGTGACAAATGTATAAAGTGCTTCACACTAACAACATGGAGTGAACTAATTAATGTTTATATATGAATTGCAAAAGCATCCATTGCCTGTATTTCAAACCGCTCTCACTCTATGGATCGATAATATGAAATAAACACATGCACATGCTAGAGTATGGGTGTCTGATAGACCAATTTTCGTCCATACGCAATTTGCAAAATTCATGATCTCATCCAAAAATAATAATGCCATTTATATTTTAATTTAATGCGTAGAACCGCCTTTTACACGTAGATGCACTATGCCTCGCCCCGTTCTCACAAACGTGTTATATATCTCTCTATCTAACGCATAAGTGCACACACTTTATATGCATCGGCATTTCTCTTTCACACATGCTCACAATCTCTCTCAGGGTGTCGGGGTGTCTCACGCACATGCTCACTCTGTTTCTCTCTCTCTTTCTGACTACTACGTACCACTCTTTTCACTAATCTCAGTTGGAAAACACTATTTCTCTCACATGCATATATACACATGCATGGTCTCTACTAGCCCTCTATATGCACATATATGTGCCTACGTGTCTCCCGCACGCACATTATCTTTAGGCCTCTCTCACACATATTGCCCCCCTGACACACCTCTCTCTTAGTAGTTGGCAGATATGATTTCATCATATCATCCGGTAGGATATCCCTGGCTGTTAGGCTGGACGGTAATACGAGGCAAAGTTTTACCCTAGTTCGGATCGGACCCTTGCAGTTGAAGAAAGAGCCTACTCCTGGTACTGTATATTAGTGATTGGGGTGTGTACAAAGTACACGTGAATACCAGGCATTGTGTGTGTGTGTATACTATCGACGAACTAGCCCCCAAGCTTGTATAACATACTAAGGGCCTAGGGTTACAAATCATATATAGTCGGCTTATCACCAGTGGGGATAGAGTCCTTCGCGGCTCTGGTAGCGTCGTGTTGTACGCCGAGTCCTCCACATGGGTCTTCGTATAACACATCTCGGTCCAACCTATATGTGGCGCAGGATGGAATTGACCCATGAGTCTTCATGTTGACCCACCACAACTAGAAATGATGTGCCCACCATACCACACACACGCAATCGGCCACTAAGAAAATAAGCATATACAATAGTACAACGGTATCTAGCTCACGATACATCTCCATATTTTGTTGACGACACTGACGGACTTTCCATTTGATGCATGCTCCGTATTTTGTTGACGACACTTACGGTCATTGTATTTGAAGCGAAAGCACGATATGGTCACTGGACTTCAGAATAAGCTCATCATGGTCACCACATACATTTTGTCGTGCTAACCAACATGTGGTTGGATGGTTAGAGCACAGTGGTTCTCCAGCCCACCAAGGTTAAAGTCCCGGTGCTCGCATTTATCTTGTGTTAATTTCAGTATTTTCCGGTGATGTACGTTCAGTGGGAGGAGACGTTCCACTCGACTACGAGGCACCTATGGTGACTTCGTAAAATCTCAAGATCATATATGCTGGCCCACTCTCTCGAAAGTGCTCATAGGGGTAGGGTTCGCGTGTGTGCGCTTATAGCGGTGAGTGCTTGCGCGTATATATGAGCCCTTGCGTATGTACCGTGTTAAACAAATACATATCATGATTATACATTCACTGGCTCACCCGTACAACTCCGTATTTTGTTGATGACACAATCAATTGACCAGTCAAACGTTCCACGCGGCACAACTAGTGTTGCACCATCGGGGCGCGTAACTGTGGGGCCCACCTGTCAGCCCGTATATGAAAGAAAGAAATGGTAGTTTGAGTCTGTACTGTGTTAATAAAATAGGACTACATTTTAGGGTGATCATATGGTAACTGGCTCACCATACAGCTCCGTAATTTGTTGATAACACGATCAATTGACCAGTCAAACGGTCCACATTCAGCAGCGCACATTACCATAGGGCCCACCCGTCAGCGCATATATGAAGGACAGAAATGGTAATAAATTAGTGGTCGGTGGGTATTCAAAGTCATGAGACCTCTGGTTGGCAGTCACCAGCGGTTGGGGGGGCGTTCATTGGCCGGTGGGGTGGGGATCCCCGGAGAAAAAGCTCGGCGGGTGGGGGGTAGAGGGATGGCCGGTGCGGCGGCGGACCGACGGTGGGGAGTGGTTTCGGGGAGGGCGAGCCGGCCGCGGGCGGCGGGGGCTGGCGCCTCAGGGGGGTGGAGTTTGATGATAAACTGGAGGCCCTTGATTTCGCATCCAACGGCTGGAAAATCTAATGACCAGAGATGAAAAAGTCAATCGACTAACGTGTAGCCTCACCCCGCACGCACACATGCACGCACGCAAGACAAGCACGTATGTAGGCGTGCAACACTTACACGTACACACGCACACATGCTGGCGTGCAACACTGACACGTACACATGCACTCATGAACACACGCACGTACACACCCATGCATGCAACACTGAAACGTACCCTTGCACGCACACAACACTCGCACGCCTGCATGCACACAACACACGACTCAAGACACACGCTCAACCTATACGTGCATGCACCCTTTGTTAAGGACATGGATTGTTACAGGTATTAATCAATCTTATCTGTGATAAGCAGAACATTGATGTTTGCAGCGGTTTTATGAATCACAATGTATCGAACGGGCTATCAACATAGTAGGCTTATCTACATGAAAAAGATGATGTCACACTCAATGAACAATCATCGGTTTATGAAATGCCCACTTCTGACCGCCCTGGCCCACCAAAGGTTCCTCTGCTATGCGCTGTCTGCGTTGGGTCACTGACATGCAGGCCATGCACCCAAAGAGCCCATGCGTCAGTGGAAGAACGACGTGATGTCCTAGGTCAGAGTCGAGGGCACCACTCGCGGCACGCCCGGCTGAACACGCCTCCGTGCCGCATTCAAACGCCTCCATGAAACCCGCCCGTGTGGAAGCCGAGAAACCCACTCTGGACACACGTCCGTTCATGACCGGGCCGACGTTAAACGCAACGTTGGCCGAGCTCCTCCCGTCCGCCGTCTATTTAATCTCCTATTTAAACGAGGCCAAATGCCGGCCAAGAATCGCACACCTCCGCCGCTCCCCTATCTGCTCCACCATTTTGTCCACTCTTACAATGGCTTACGAAGAGTACTTATTCCGCATCCAAGCCGACTAGGTAGCCCACCGGATACGAGCTATGTAGCTCGCTGATCCACCTCCCTCCCCTCGCCCGACGGAGCCAGTTGCCGCCCCAAGTCGGCACGCGATTCAGCAACTCGCCGCTCCAGGCCAGCTCGAGGAGGAGCGGCGCACGGGCGTCGTTGCTGCCGTCCATGTTGCCGCCTCGTACCGCTTCTCCCGTTTCTGTGGCCGAGACTCCCATGCCGGCGGCCGCACCATGCAAGCAGCGACAGAAGCCGGGTGCGCGGAGAGTGACGAGTGGGTGGCCAACGCCTCCGCGTCCGCCTCCATCATCGAGGAGGAGTAGAACATGGGAGGCCGCCACCACTTGGGTCCCATGAAGGCCACCGCGGAGGCGACACCGGCGTACACGATAGGTGTCTTGCCGGATCCTTTTGTTGCGAGGACCTTCGTCGACCCCGCATGGGCTCCACGGAAGATGGGAATGTTAGGATGAACACGAGCCGGTGCCGGCCATGGCGAGGTAGTGGCCGGTGATGAACTCGAACTGATGCCAGCCACCATCATCTTCGGCACCAGCTAATGATATCAGTTGGGCAGTGGGGAAGCGAGCCGTCCTTTGCGCTGAAGCATATACCTCCAGGGCTCCCGGCAGTCCGGTGATCGTGCTGCCGGACATGAGGAACACAAATCGATCGGTGGGCGACCATTTAGGCCAGGTATTATATACCTGTGCTGTCCAGAACTAGCACCGCATAGTTTATTTGAATGTAATGAAATCCTTCATGTTTGTACGAAAATCCAGTATTTTATGTGATTTCCGTCGTTGTTTATATGAAATATCAGTTTGTCTACGTGTTTGCGTGAATTTCGTCCGGTTGGTTGAGTTGCTGTCATAGTGTGTGCGGCTACGGTTGGATGGCGTAATTTGCGGGTCGCCGGTCGGTCTGCGGGCGGCTCGGGCGGCGTTGTGGGACAAAAAAACACAGCTCGTGCGAGCTCGTCTCCAACGTGCGCGTTGGAGGATGCATGACAACATGAGCACCCGAGTCATTCCTCGTTCATCGGTGGCAAAGGCACCGGTGGACAAAAGGGTCGCCAATATTTTGGCTACCCCGGGCAAGATCCAAACAACCCCTCCCAACAGATTCAAATCCCTTGTTCGCCGTGGAATTTTTCCATGTGTTGTTTTCATGGACTAGCAAGATGCCCGTGCATTGCACGGAACATCAAGATGCATTTTTTTTACAAACTCCCGCATGCATGCAAGGGATAATTAATGTCCTCCTTTGCTAGTACCACGAGGCAAACACCATTAATATTGCATCGATTAGTGTTAGTGGCCTTGTATATCTGCAAATTGTAATTTTGATAGTGGCCCTTGTATATAAAAATGGAGGGAGAAAGATGAGAGATAAGGTGAGGAGGAGTGGGGCGTGGTGGTGACTGGTGGTCGGACTGGGCGGAGGCATGGGGATGGACGGCGCATTATGTCTAGGTTTGTATCTCTCTCACACACACCCACGTAGGTGGGGGACGTGCACGAAGAGAAGAGGTGCACGCACGATGCACGTACTCCCGTCTCTTTCCCAACCACACCCGCGCGAGTACACGGTGGAGCTCATTTCTGTACGAAAAAGGCAGCCCACGTGGTAATTTGGCACGTGTACTTGTTGTCCACTTGGTGGAGGGAGGATCATCTACCACGGGTGAACAAACAAATTGCGACTTGACGCGTTATGTTAAATTAAAAAAAGAGGCAAACCATGTGGGGCCTACCTTAGAGGCAAGGCTCTATACACTGGAGTACTTTTGATGTGTCCCGTAAACTCGCAGAACAAGGAGAATCTTGCTTAGTACGCCGTCTCCCCCGCCCACAGGCGCGGTGGCTCGCAGGATGAGGTGAAGCTTGCTTGCGAGTAGTAGTAGTAGTAGTAGTAGTAGTAGTAGTAGTAGTAGTAGTAGTACTGTATGCTTTTACGCCCGCTCCCTCGCCCACGCGCGCGGTGGCTCGCAGCACGTGGAGAAAATTTTACTACTCCCTCCGTTTACTCCTCGTCCCTACTACGTACTTCGGTTAGTACTCCCTCCATTTACTTATACAAGGCCACTATAAAAAAATACATTTTGCATCTATACAAGGCCACAAATAGTAATTGAGACAAAAGTTACTACTCCCTCTTTTCCAGTTTATGGCTCAATTTCAAAATCTCTCCAACCAAGGTAGACGGTGAGTGGTCGAATTAATTTCGTAGTTTGCACAAGTAATTAGTACACTCGTTTTTCTCAAGAAGTTATGTTTACTGAGGCATTAATTAGAACGAATGCATGAATGACCACTAAATTTCCATGAACTTGTACATGCATTGGTTAGTTTCCTCTTGACACTGCTTGCGTCGGGTGATCTAACGCACCTTGAAATCCAACATGTAATGGTACTACTACTAGTATAGTAGAATTGAGACTTGTCAAACGGAATAACGAATGTTTTTTAGATGAGCCCTATAAACCCTAGTGGGTACGTACTCCGTAAAAACAGATTTTTCCAAAACTAAGTCACTCCCTTTCATGAATTCTGTAGTATACTCCTCCGTTGACGCTCCCTTTCATGAATTCTGTACTTCTTGTCGCCGACATGTGGGACATATAGCAACCGGGTCGACGTGTCAAGCACCAAATAACAGTGCAGAACAGCAGGGGGGACGCACCCTACTCGTACCGGCCCAGTAGTAGTAATGAGCAATGAGACGTCAAATCACAATGCCGCACCTTCCTAGACGGATGAAGCAACCATTATTTCACACTTCGGTTCGCCATCATCTCAAACCATGTAGTATTGCTTCTGCCTCAAGAGGGACGCGCGCATCGCCTTGGTACATCATGACACGTGGGACCGCATGACAGGCCATGCTCCCCCACCGATCGCTCGGTAAAATCACCTCATTTTTACTATACTTCCTCCGTATCGGTTTACTACATGGCATGCACGTCATTCTAGGTTGAGAATTTAACTGGCTATATATGTGATGGACAATACTCTAGCCTTTTAAAAAATGTATACTTTTGTACAGTAGTACTATCAATGGATTGCGCCATGGAGCAAAAATTGAAATTAAAAAAAGGTGGTACATATAGAGAGCACTCGTCGCCAAATTATGCATATAGTACTATTAAAAAAGCTAGTGCGTGCTTAATTGGGGTGCTAAATTCTATTAAAGAATTACTAGTAGTATGTACATACTGAAGAGTTAAAGTAACAAGAAGAAACATAACATAGTTCTGCTGGGGGCTCAGCACAACACACCCCTCAAATTAAACTAAGCACACCTGAAATTAAACTATGCAACTAAGCTGGTAGACACTGCATTAGAAGTTTAGAACCACCATGAGCAATGACACTGCCACCTTACTTGGAGTCTTCGTCCACGCCCTCGACTTCGTCCTTGTCCCTCTCCCTCTTGGCTGATACTTCTTTGCTTGAACCACACACTTGGCTGTTGCTCTTCATCCAACCCTTGTAGATATTGAAACAAAGGTAGCCATCCATTGCAGCATAGTGGATGTGGTCTATATCTAGTACATTCCGCTGCCATGCATGACGATGAAACGTGTGATGAGGTTTCTCCAGTTTACAGTACGAGGGATGAACCATGGCTCCTGCCAGGGTCAGCATTGAAGACTGACGAGAGGGCACCAGCCGATTCTTCTGGAGGTCGAAGGGGTTGCCTAAAACGAGGCCTATCCGACCCAGGACTTCTTTGTCGTTCTTAAAGTCTACAGTAACGAATTTCACTGTTTTGTCCTTGAGGAAGTTATTAAAATCCTGGCACTCAATGTCGGCATGTCATATGTGGTAGACCAAGCAAACGTTATGTACGCAAACCTGGATCACGGCGAGATTCTTCCTCTCTTCGTCCTTTAGATCCTTCTCTCGTCCTAGGACTGTGGTGTACTCAACATATAGCCCAGCGACCCACTCATCATCTGAGTTTTTGAACATGCATCTGAAGCGAGAAAGGCATCCTTTCACCGTCGTGGAAGAACGGGTGTAGATGACGTTGAACTCATCGTCGGTGATGGTTCTAACCATGTACTCACCGCCGATCGTGGAGATTTGGGATGCCATGGATTTGGGAGGAGGGTTACGATTAGTGGAACTGCCGTAATGTGAATGGACGGGACGACTAGGAGCGAACCACCGTAGTATTGAAGGACGTGCGGGGACGAGTAGGAGCGAACTGCCAGCGTGTGAATGGCAGGGTAGTGGCTTTCCATTCTCCCATGATAGGGGCTTCCGAGAGCCCTTGAATCTGAGATCGAATGGTTGCATGGCGTAATTCTAGACCTATGGGTGAATATCCTATCCTGGAGGGTTATTTTGCAAATTTTCAGCAACTTAGCATGTGACCGTTTGATCTCAGATCCAAGGGCTGCCAGCAGCCCGTATCATGGTCGCGTCTACCATGACTGTCGCGTCGCTCGCACGGTTGCGCCCTTGGAGATTTAACACAGTGCGTTAGGCTATCTGATGTTGGCATGTCATACATAGTCATCACTTAGTCACTCATACTACAACAAGGTTGGCTATATGTGTATTTGTTTACTCCTCTCTATCTCTTTCTTCGTAATGGAGGTGGTCAGGAATCGGGAGACTCACGCCGGTCGTAGCGCCGCAGTTAAAATGATAATGTCAAGTCAAATCACGGGGCCCCACCTGTCCAGCAGTAACTCGCTATCAAATCACACAGTCCTACGTTTGCAGTAGCCTACTCCCTCGTCTTCCCGCGTCTCTGTCGAACCGACTAGGTGGAACTGCCCCGCCTACCGCGCAGGAAAAGAGCCGCCCTCGACTTTTAAATACAACTACATCCGCTTAAGAATCCAATGATATACTTTTTGTGATATAGTAACTCATATTTAGTTAGTCAAATGGATGACCTAGAACTACGTGCAGGCCCTATAAACCGAGACGCCTAAAAATAAAAAAACCGAGACGAAGAGGGTTGTTCAGCACGTATCTTTTTAGATCAATATAGTCGGGATTCACCAAGGAGCAAAACCAAGTGGTAGGCTGCTCCTGTCGTGTTGGCGTAGCAACTCAAGCAGGGTCAGTCCGCACACGAAATGGCGACACAGTTAACAGGACCCCTTTGGCCGACATGTGGCTCATCCATCGTCTTGTTCCACGTGTGATGCACCAAATTACAGTTCGGAGCAGTGGTTGGAATTGGAGGCACCCCGGTCGTAGTGCCGTAGTAGTAGAAAATGAGTGATGAGGGGTGAGGGAGTCCTGGATTAGGGGGTCTCCGGACAGCCGGACTATATCCTTTGGCCAGACTGTTGGACTATGAAGATACAAGATTGAAGACTTCGTCCCGTGTCCGGATGGGACTCTACTTGGCGTGGAAGGCAAGCTAGGCAATACGGATATGTATATCTCCTCCTTTGTAACCGACCTTGTGTAACCCTAGCCCCCTTCGGTGTCTATATAAACCGGAGGGCTTTAGTCCATAGGACAACATACAATCATACCATAGGCTAGCTTCTAGGGTTTAGCCTCTCCGATCTCGTGGTAGATCAACTCGTGTAATACTCATATCATCAAGAATAAATCAAGTAGGACATAGGGTTTTACCTCCATCAAGAGGGCCCGAACCTGGGTAAAACATCGTGTCCCCTGCCACCTGTTACCATCTGCCTTAGACGCATAGTTCGGGACCCCCTACCCGAGATTCGCTGGTTTTGACACCGACAAGGGGTCAAATCACAAAGCCCCACCTTTCCCGCATTAAGCTGGACGGACGAAGCAACCATCATTTCACTCTAGGGCGCAAGAGCATAAAGAAAAGAGAAAACAATGATGCGTGCAGCAGCTACCTAGGGCACCCTAGGGTAGGGGTCTACACTATAGATCCTTTTTTTGAAAGCGCCTCCACTACAAATCGGCTTCTCCCTCGTCCTCTTGAAGAAAACCGATGATGAGTGTGGCGGTAGGGTTTGTAGGAGTACTACGGTGTGCGGGGCCATGTCGTAGTAAATGGGCTCGAGTCGACACCTTAAATATGTGTGGGCCGCTCGGTTTTACGGGAACGAGGCAGCATTTTGGGTTCGGGGACCAGTGGAGATATAGTACGTATAAAAAATTGTGGACGTAGGTTCGACCGAAAGGCAATGATGCATGGGCCCTGCATTTTGATATACCTGGGGCCGCATGAAATTTGCTACTCTACTCAAAACTAGTAAGGTACACATGCATTGAACGCATGAGATTTCGAAACCAAATTATGAATAAATACACACTATAGCATGTAAAGCTTTCAGTCATATATGCATGATGTAGATGTTCGTTTAGTTCTTATAGTTCATCTCATTCAAAATCAATTAGTTTTATAAAAATGTTAAGATTCATGGCGTTGTGCATTGTAAATCATAAAGTAAAAAACAAATAATGGCAATTCATTTAGAAAAAATAATCAATTATGATACAGAAGATTCTAGAACAAAGGAGAAGTGCTTGTATTTTGAGGTTTGTGCATTATGCTTAAGTTCAACCATGGAGTCTTCTAAATTGTACATGTGGCAGATCTGGTGGAATGTTGATGATATCCAACATCCAGTAGTGCTCGGATTTGCCTATCTCTGCACTGTCAGGTTAGCTTCATCCAGCAACCATCTTTCAAAGTTATTGGCACACTATATAGTTCTTGTGCCATAGTTGCATGTTTTGGAAAAAAGCTACTAGTGGGTTGTACTATCTATTTAGGAATGGAATATGTATACATGGAAGTTGTAGGGAAAGAGATGACATGGAGCATCTCAATTCCTATGAGTAGGGATTGGAAAAGAGATGTCATTTGGTGCACATGATAGGAAGTTTTCTATTGAATCTAGAGATGACATGTATCTCAATTCCTATGAGGAGGGATTAGAAAAGAGATGTAATTTGGTTCATATCATAGGAACTTTTCTATTGAATATACGCTGATGTTTATTTTCCTTTGAAATTAAGGGAGTATAGGAATCCATTCATATGAACCAAGTGGCTCTAAAGCTATAGAAATGATATCATGTTTATTTCCTTTGAAATGTGGAGTATATGAATCTATTCCTATGAACCAATTGGCTCTAAAGGAAAAACTCCTATAAAAATCATATCATATAGAGTTCCTATGATATTCCTCGACACTAAAGGATGCTTGAAATTGCTGCGGGTGATACGATGGTCTTTCTTTGTAGACTCCTCACCCATCTTTATAGTTACCTCTCGAAGATGAATGAAACGATATATAGTACATGGTACTCTACATGTGCAATTTGGTACACGAAAACTCGGTAAAAGTTTGCGAGGTTCGAATTTTCAATAAAGCTATATGCATTGCATTTCAGAACGGAGGGAGCATACGACAGTTGCTAACACTCATGTGGAAGATTTGTGTGGAGGAGGAGTGGCAGTTCTGTTAAATGACATGGCAAAACTGACACTGTCGGATGCCGATCTAACGGTTCTTACGGCGTTCGTCAGGAAAAGGCTTGTGGCGAAAGTTTGTCGGATAATGATTTACGGACACATGCATTGCATTGATACGTGCCCCCCTCTCTCTCACGCACACGCACCCTCACGAGTCACGACTCTCCCGAGTCCTCTCGCAGACTCGCACGTCGCACCCACCGTCTATCTGCAGGTAGACGTCACGCACATATGTGCTCTTCACACCCTACCCTCAGAACTTCTAAAAAACAAAATACGGCGCGCACATTTTATTTTATCTCACACATCACACACTTATACTATTACTCTTGCGGCGAACGTCTTTGGGCATAGTATATTGTACTCTCACAAAGAGAAGCGGTGCACGCACGCACGCACTCTCTCACACCCACTCGCGGGTACACGTAGGAGCGCATTTTTTGAAGCTGGTACAACAAAATCACTCCACTATATATAAAAGCAGGAGCCTTAGCGCTTACTTTACTAGGGTTCCTCTTGTTCACTCTCTCATGCTCTCCAGATCTAAGCAACACATAGGTGGCCACACTCTCTCTCAGCTCACGGCTGGTCACAATTCCGGTCGAACAACCTCGACCAGGGCAGGGGTGTAGGTGCATCGTTCACGCTGTCGTCGGCGGCGAGGGAGGAGACCAACGGCTACCCGCGTGTCCCGATTGGCGGCCGTGCCATTCTCTCCGAGAGAGCGCCGGCTCGGGAGGGCCTCTGACGCCGTATTTGCCACATGCCGACGACCCTCAGGTATATATTCCTTTGAAACCTGACTTGCTCTACTGCCCCAGCTCCCTTCATGTGGATCCTTTTCTACTTCCGTCCATTGTTCCAAAGCCACCTAGACTTCTACTATTATTAGAAGTAAAGATAGTTCATATAGTCGACTCAAAGCGTTGGTTCAAACAGGGAAGAAAGTGGGAAAGCTGTAGCATGAATCTAGGACTTGGTTCTAAGAGGAAACAGGGGAAAGTAGTAATATCTGTCACTGTTTAAATAACCGTATTTCATATTTGCGCAAACAGGGATGTGTGTCTCCATATCGTTTCGGGATGTCTGTTTCCGTATCATTTCTATCCGCGCAATCAAAAGCACACACCTCAGTTTTAGTACAACTGCGCAAAATGAGATGGCTATCCCTTGTTGCCATCGTCTAACCTCCCGTCCTCAAGGTATCCCTACATTGGTAGTAACAAGGTAGAATGACCAACGCAATCTAAAAGAAGTTGATTCGTACGTTTTACTTCTTGATTGCAGTGCAGGGACGAGCGAAAACAACTGCATCCTAGTCCAGAATGCACTTTCTACCAGTTCATCCATGGACCGAGGACTAGCTGGCACGGCTGCACAATGGTTTTTTGGACAGGTGCACGGACAAGAGGCATTGTGGTCTGCTTATTTCTGCAAATAGCGGTGCTTAAATTTAGTGGAATGCACAAGCATTTCAGCTGGTCAGTACACTACATGGTTCAGTTCAGCATTCCAGCTGAGACCACAATTATAATTGGTTATTCTGGAATGAGAGAACCTAACCCTGACTGGTGGCAACAAGAAAAAAACCAGAGTGAACTCCAGGAAATTTAAGCCTGCCGGGAGGCCCTTTGCTCAGAAAAGCCTTTCTTGTTTTTTCCTGATTTGTAAACCTTCTCACAACTTTGTCTTTTGCTGTGAACTAGTATATGTTAGTTATGTTCTATGAATCATTGAGATGTATAAAATTGCTTAACTTATGCTTTTCAAGTTTTTTTATGAAGACGAGTTTAATGTGAGTGTTCCACATGAGCGCTAGACTAGCGTGTGAACGTTTGGAATTTATTACATTGTGGCCTCAATTAACTGCATGAACCACTGTAACAAGATACATAGTTGCTTATATGTCAGACAGCAGATTGTTGATTGTTAGCTAGTCGATAGCCTAGTGTTGAAGTGAGCTAAGCCAATGTGCCATGTTTTGCACAATTTCTTACAAGTGGGGTGGCACCAACAGTGTTTACACGTACTTATGTATACGTCGGCACACGGTTCTCGAACGAGTGCTCTATTTTATCAAAACACACATTGCTCGTATGATAAACCGTGACAACTTATGTCTTACCATGCCATATTCATGAAAAAACTATTGAGGACGCATCTATTTTGGCAACAATTACGATGGTTCTCAAATGATTCACGGGCACACAAAAGTAGCAGCAGTTCCCATAGACGGATTCAAACAGAGTACTAGCCCCAGAGGGGTCGATAATAGGCAAGGTTCGGATAATTAGACACAATCCAAACTACTATTAAACACTAGCTGGGGCAACTATTTCATGCCTCGATCTAATTTGGGTTGGACACAAGACGGACCTTGCCATGAACATCATCGAGGACATCCCGCAGCAGCTCAATCCTGTGAACCTTCATGAAGACAACCTTGTGGCCTTGCCACTGATAAACTTGTTTGTGGAGGCATGCCACATCATCTTCCTGTGTAAGCTTGACAAGAACAGTATGCCTCACAAACGAAGGAGTAGCTTTGAACTTCTTGTGCTTCAGTACACCCTGGATAACACGCCTGACAGCAGTGAGGCTGGAATACAACTCTTCATTGGTATAACCACAAATGGCTTCCAGGATCCAACAACCTAAGAACTCTGTTTTCCCAGTGCGTATATTCAGGTTGTCCGCCTCATAGCGAGTGACATGTACAACCACACAATCCTTGTCTGCATCAGGGCTCTAATTGAAACAGAAACAAATTCTGAATTACTTTTCAGTATAAGAAACACAAGTTATTTAAACCACTATGTATAGCATGACATCAAAGCTAATAAAATTTTGCGTTATTAATCACCACATACTTCCTTTTCTAAAAAAATCACCACATACTTAGATGAAAAACCACAATCGAGATCGGCAAAGAAGGAAATCACCTTGGGCAGCTCAGCGGGGGGGGGGGACACATCCTCGAAGGGGGAAAACTGCTCCTACATTGCCACGGGGGCTATAACCTCAAATGGGGCGTTGACCATCTCAGTAGTGGCCGTGAGCGTATCTGGGGTTAGGTCGGTGGTTGCCTCATCTTCTTGGAGCTCTCTGTCTTGTGGGGATCAGCCTCCCGTGTCTGCTCCAATATCGGCAAGATCTTTGCTGGTTCTCCTTGGTCCATCATGAAACTGAACGAATACTAGGAGACCAGTGAAAGGAAAACACAATCGCAATGACAATGAAATAAAAAAGAGAGTGAGGATTGGTTACTGCTTTGCAAAAGTTCTTTTTTCTATGAACGAAATATACCAACATCACGAATCCGCTTACCTTCCCTTCGTTCGGAGAGAAGAACAGTGGCAGATGCGAGTGTTGCCTTCTTGAAGACGGTGAGGGAGAAGGGGATTCAGCGAATAGTGAAATGATGGTTGCTTCGTCCGTCAAACTTAGACTACGGGGAGGTGGGGTTTTGTGATACGACAGCTCATTACTGCCACACTACGACCGGGGTGACTCTCCACCTGCATACTGCCTTCTAATTTGGTGGATGGCATTTGCGCCCGCGTGCTGCATGGCCCGCATGTCGGCGAACAAAAGTATAACGGCATTCAGTAGAGGGAGACGTTTCAATGACCTAGGAGGAGCCATAAGCGGTAGAGTGTATCCACTGTACTAGTAGTTATTGTTTTTCTGGGTAGCTGTAGAGTGTCTCCACTGTACTAGTAGTAATTGTTTCTCTGGGCCCAAGACAAAACAGCCCATCCACACTAGTAAATAGTACAATCAATTCAAAAGCCCATATATTTACTGAATTGACGGATGGGTATGTCGAAGAGCAAAAAAAGGAGTTTCAGGTGGGCAAAAGAGCTTCTGAACATGTCGGGCCTCTATTTATAACATATTGTGGTCATAATCTAGTAAATTTTACGACCCAGGATGTTCATTCTATGGACCTGACCAATCCATTTGACTGTGACTGCCGAAAATAGTGCCGGAGTTAGATGTTGTTGCCCTTTTCAATCTTGTTTTTTTGTAAACCTGATGAACAATTAATCTTGTGCTTTGTAAGCTTGAAGTGGTAGATGTTCCTACCCTTTTCAACTCGGCTATGACTGTCATATTTTCTTTGAAACAAGGCAAATGGCTTGCCATTTATTTAATTTAGAGTGAAATATTGTAACAAATCCCAACCAAGGGAAATAACATCACTCTCACCGGCTGCTTGAGCTCACTGTGCATTACAGAAGCCAAGTGATTAGCCCCCACCAGCACCCACAAACTTATTTCGAACAAGCACATCAAATGGGCTGTAAATTTTTATAGAAAGGCTGCATAACCGTGACAGATTTGGATTCTGACATTTGGGACCCGCGAGGAAATAGCCTATCCAAGGTGGTGTCAACTTACTAGCCACTCAACAAACAATTCTACCTACCAGCCGTTGGATTGACATCCAACATCTGTCGTGTATCTTCTATCTCTTGTCTTCTTCTTCCTCCAGCCGCCCAAACCAAACCACCCCGTCGGCTCCGCCTGCTCCCGCCTCCCATGGCTGGCTGCGCCTCCGCCGCCCTACCGTACGTACCCTCCAACGTTGGCCAGTCCCTCCCTCTATTCCCCCACACGTCCTGTTATTCTCCGGCGACGTCAGCCCCAACACGCACCCGCGCCCGAACCAGTCAACCCTCGTACTCCCCTCCGCCTGCGACTGGACCGACGCATCTTCAACGGCTCCTGTTCGTTCAGTGCGAGGCCTCGCCGTCGTCCTCCGCCTTGCGGCCTTGGTTCGCTCGCCGTGCGCGGTGCGCCGCCCTCTTGCGTTGTCAACGTCGTCAACAACCGAGAGGAACAAGGAGATGATTGTACGTGCAGAGGATGACAGTAGGTACCCACCAGCATCAGGGCAGTACACAAGCAAGTGCCTCTATAGTACAAGTCCAAAAATATGGTTCCTCCTAATGGTTGGACATCTGGGGCTCACGCCATTGTCAACGTAGTCAATAAACGAGAGAATTACACTACGAGCGGCTGACACCAGGGACCCAGCAATTCACGCAGTTTTTTTGAGGAACAAGCAGTTGTTATTTATACTAGTTTTAGCGACGGATCAGGGTAACAACGGGGCTGTGCGGGGGCTGTGGCCCGTCTAGCCATGGTTTTATTTATGTTTACCACATCATGAGCCCAGTTGTTTTTTTCTTGCTGAAAATGGCTAGCCCAGTTCAATTTTTTTAAAGAAATACCCAAACAAGGCCTACTTGCTTTATCGGCCCTGCTGGGCTGCAAATCTTTCAAGATGAGGAGAGTTTCATTCAGTTTGTCCAGAAATGGGCTGTACATTTTTAAAACACATCAAACCGGGAATTAGTTTCAATTTTTTTTCATTACAAGATCTTAAATTCCATTGATTTTTATGCGTGGACAATTATTTGGATTTTATATTTATATAAATTATTTTTCAAAATAGTTCGAATGTGAATCGATATTTCTGGATTAAAAAATAGTTGACCGCACCGAAATATGCAAAATTTCGTATACTTTTTAACCGTGGCCACAATATGGGGTGTAATGCTAACAAAAAGAAGATGGGCTCCAAAAAAAATTCTTAAGAATTAGCAAATGGGCTGTACATTATTAGAAATAATGGCAGATGGGATGTATGCTGTTTTCCACATATTTGAGGCTGACTTGTGTGCCTACTACAGGTTGACGTGTATGCTTTCATAAAAAAAAGGTTGACGCACACGCAACGCCCTGTCAACTTAGTCAACACACGAGAGCAGTGACTGTTGGATGTCCATCCAACGACCGTCGTGCTTCTTCAATCTCTGCTCTTCATGCTCCAGCCGCTCAACCAAGCGCCGGCGGGACTGCCTGCTCCCTCCTCCCGCGGCTGGCTATGCTTCCGCGCAGGCCTCATGACCCCACCGTACTCCCATCGCTGGCCTAGCCATCCCTCTACTCACCCACACATGCTGTTATTCTCCACGACGGCAGATGAACTAGTAAACCCTCGTACTCCTTCGCGTGGGAAACAACTGCCGAGTATTCCCTGGCTCCGTGTCGTTCCCTTCCTAGGCCTCGCCGTCGTCCACCGCCCTGGTGCTCTCGGCGCGGCCTGGTCAACGTGGTCAATGAACGACATCCATCGGAAGTGGACTATACGTGGAGAGGCTGACAGCTGGGTCCACGGCCGCACGCAAGGAAATGCCTCCTTATTACGCGCAAAATAATGATTCCTCCACCTGACAGCTAGGACCCACAGGAAGGGCCTCTGTATTTCGCGAAACAAACGTTCCCCCCGCTGACAGGTCGGACCCACCAGCTATATCTTCGCACGCAAGGAAGTGCCTCCTTATTACACCCAAAAAATGAATACCCCCTGCTAGCTGGGACCCACCATATTGTTGGGCTGACTTGTGGGCCTACTAAGTTGACAGGGACGGAGGGCTTTGCAACTTAGTCAATACTCCAGTGACCGTATGATGTCCATCCAACGGCCATAGTGCTTCTTCAACCTTCGGTCTTCTTGCTCCATCCGCCCAAAGCAGCGCCGGTCGTGTCGCCTGCTCCTGCCTCTCGTGGCCGGCTGTGCTACCGCGGAGGCCTCACCGCCCCCATACTACTCCCACGACTGGCCAGGCCATCCCTCCACTCACCCACACCCCCTGTTATTCTGCGGCGACGGCAACCTCGCACCGCAGCCGAACCAGTGAATGCTCGTACTCCTCTCCGCGTGGGCATCCACTGCCGCGTCTTGCCCGGCTCCGTGTTGTCCCCTTCCTAGGCCTCGCCGTCATCCACCGCCGTGGTGCTCTCGGCGGGCGTGGTCAATGTGGTCAACGACCGACTTCCATCGGAGGAGTATTGTACGTGGAGAGGCTGACAGCTGGGTCCACGGTAGCCACAAGGAAGTGCCTCCTTATTACGCAGAAAATAATTATTCCTCCACCTGACAGCGGGGACCCACCGGACGGGCCAACAGTATTTTGCGAAAAAAATCATTTCCCCCTGACTACTGGGACCCACCAAACGGGCCACTGTATTTCGCGAAAAAACGTTCCCCCGCTGTCAGCTCAGACCCACCGGAAGTGCCTCCTTATTACGCACAATAAAATGAATACTCCCCCGGCTAGCTGGAACCCACCTTCGTGGGAGGCTGACTTGTGGGCCTACTAAGTTGTCGGGGACGAAGGGCTTTGTCAACTTAGTCAATAAGAACGATTCTAGCTCTAGTGACCGTACGATGTCCATCCAACGGCCGTAGTGCTTCTTCAACCTCTGGTCTTCTTGCTCCAGCCGCCCAAAGCAGCGCCGATCTTGCCGCATGCTCCTGCCTCCCGTGGCTGGCTGTGCTGCCGTAGAGGCCTCACCGCCCCTACTATTCCCACCGCTGGCCAGGCCCTGCGGCGAAGGCAGCCTCACACCGCAGCCGAACCAGTGTACCCTCGTACTCCTCTCTGCGCGGGCTTCCACTGTCGCGTCTTCCCCGGCTCCGCATAGTCCCCTTCCTAGGCCTCGCCGTCGTCCACCGCCGTGGTGCTCTCCGTGCGGTGTGGTCAACGTGGTCAAGGAACGACTTCCATCGGAAGAGTACTGTATGTGGAGAGGCTGACAGTTGGGTTCACGGCCACAACCCAGTTTTTTTGTGATTTGCCAAGTAAGTCGCTTTGTCAGGCCTGTTGGGCTACAAATCTTTCAAGACGAGGAGAGCTTTCATTCGGCTGGCCGAGAAAATGGCCCATCAGTAATGAGAAATGGGCTGTACATTTTTAAATCACATCAAACCGCCAATTAGTTTCAAATATCTTTTTTTTCATTTCAAGATTTTAAATTACATTAATTTTTATGCGTGGAGAATTTGTTGGATTTTATATTGATATACATTTATTTTTAATATCAGTTTGAATGTGAGTCAAAATTTCAGGATTAAAAATAGTTCGGACCGCACCGAAATATGCAAAATTTCATATAATTTTTTAACCGTGGCCACAATATGGACTGTAATGCTAACAAAAAGAATACGGCTCCAAAAAACCCTTAAGAATTATGAAATGGGCTGTAAATTATTAGAAATAATGGCAGATGGGTTGTATGTTGTTTTCCACAGATTTGAGGCTTTCCTAAAAAAAGGTTGGCGCACAAGCACTGACTGTTGGATGTCCATCCAACGGCCGTCGTGCTTCTTCAATCTCTGCTCTTCCTGCTCCAGCCGCTCAAACAAGCGCCGGCGGGACTGCCTGCTCCCTCCTCCCCGTGGCCGGCTGTGCTACCGCGCAGGACTCACCGCCCCACCGTACTCCCATCGCTGACCTAGCCATCCCTCTACTCACCCACACCCGCTGTTATTCTCTGGCGACGGCAAACGAACCAGCAAACCCTCGTACAGTTGTACTGCCCTCTGTGTGGGAAACAACTGCCGAGTCTTCCCTTCCTCCGTGTCGTCCCCTTCCTAGGCCTCGCCGTCGTCCACCGCCGTGGTGCTCTCGGCGCGGCGTGGTCAATGTGGTCAACGACCGACTTCCATCGGAAGAGTACTGTGCGTGGAGACACCGACAGCTGGGTCCACGGCCACAACAAGGAAGTGCCTCCTTATTACACGCAAAATAATTATTGCTCCACCTGACAGCGGGGACCCACCGGACGGGCCACCGTATTTCGCGAAAAAAATGTTTTCCCCCTGACTGCTGGGACCCACCAGCTACACCTTCGCACGCAAGGAAGTGCGTCCGGGCAAAAAAAACAAAACGATTTGCCCCCCTGACTACTGGGACCCACCAGCTACATCTTCGCACGCAAGGAAGTGCCTGACAGTCGGGACCCACCTGGTCGAAGCGTACGTAGCGTTGTCATTCTGGTCGCGAACGTGTACGTACATATATACTGGTGGATGTAGAGGCGCGCACGTGTCATAGTAGAGGCGTGCACGTAGCATGTACATGTACGTACAGCGGCCAGGGTGCAAGAAAGAAAATACGGCCATGTATGTGTACATACGGGCGGGGTCTTGAACGCCTACTCGCGCATACGTACGGCTAGGGATCGTGTACATGGCTGGGTCGGAACGGAGAAACAGTGTCGACATCGTGTTCATGGGGAGACAACGGAATGCGTCGTGTTCATGGGAAGGCAACGGAATGCGTCATGTTCATCGGGAGGCAACGGAACGTGTGGGAGCCAACCGGCTGGGTCAGAACGGAATGCGTGGTTGTGTTCATCGGGAGGGCTTGGACGGAACAGGCGATGGAAACGAGGCCTAGTGTACCGCAAAATGGAGGAAACGGCCTTGTGTTCGACCGGCCACGTTCGGAACGGGATCTTGTTCATCGGGAGGGGTCTGGCGTACCGCAAAACGGAGGAAACAGACCTCCTACGGTTGAAACGGGGGTCCTGTTGATCGGGAGGGGTGTGGCGCACCGCAAAACGGACAAAACAGACTTGTGTTGGAGTGCTACGGTTGAAACAGGGGTCCTATTCATCGGGAGGGGTGTGGCGTACCGCAAAACAGGACTCCACGAGATACTGTTCACCCCCATCATCGACCTCCTCCAACCTCCACGGGCTACCGTCGACCTTCTCCAGCCTCCACGAGCTCCTGTTCATCCAGCCTCCACAGCGTGCTACTCCACCTGCTACTGTTCAACCACCCCTCCACCATCAACTGTTCATCCAGCCCTCCACACCACAGGGTCCTGTTCAACCACCCCTCCACGGGCACCCCTCCACCGTCTACTGTTCATCCAGCCCTCCACACCACGGGGTCCTGTTCAACCACCCCTACACGGGCACCCCTCCACCGTCTACTGTTCATCCAGCCCTCCACCACACCACG